>NC_041381.1:133656399-133742842 GCF_002162155.2 Triticum dicoccoides
TCTCTAGTCCGACATACCGTGTCTCGTCTGGTGATAGAGTCAAAGGAATAACATACTATGGACTGTACGTCCACACCCGAATAACATTCTATGGACTGTCTGTCCGTGCTTTTAAATAAAAGGAAATAAGCTTTTAAAAAACAACATCTCTCATATAGGGCATTCCGTGCCTCACAGAGTAAACGCCCGTGGCTGTGCGTGAGACAAAGGTTAGCGTGACTCTATGTAATACCACCAACCATGCCTTTGAGCGCTTCATGCCCGTGCCTGTGACAATTGTGACCCTGCATAAAATGCAATCATGCCTCTCTGGTCCGACATACTGTGTCTCATCTGGTGATAGAGTCAAAGGAATCATTTGGAACACAAAGAGATACGAACGTAGACCCGAATTGTTCTACATGCCTGTGTGGCATGTTGGACAGTGCGTTACAATGCCGAAGGGAGGACCGTGTGTATGGTTCGTGACAAGCCGTGCCACTGCCATGCTTCAACGGTTTTTTCTGTGAGCGTTTCAGCAGAATCATCTGCAAAATAGAGGCATGGCCTTGAATCTTGTAGTGTCTTGATTTGTCAACGTGCCCGTGGAAAATTTTGCTGCTCGCAGAGGGAAGTTGACTGTAGGACCGTGCTTGCGGCGTCAAACAAATTCTTCTATTGAATGTGTGCCTTAAATAATTAAAACACGGATGGGCACACCCGTGCCTGGTCTACGTCTTCAAATGTGCATGTCGTACCTTGTAAGCCATTGCTCTATTTAATGTTTCAAGCAGCCACCTACCTTTTACTCGTTACGAGTAGTAATTAACCCCGACCCTCCCGTCAAAAGAAAAAAGAGGTAATTAATCTGGACCCCTCCGCTCCCCGTCGCGGGTATTTAAGTCGTTTGATGGATTGACATGCTGTAATCCATTTCTCCAGATCCACCTCAGTGAGCACTAGTCATGGGCGGCGCCACCCTTGCAACGGAGGTGGAGATGGAAAGCGATGCTCGTAGAATCAGGAGGTCGAGAGTGGTGCCTCCGGTGATGCCGCCTTCTGGTGGTGTTGTGGTCGTCGGAGGGGATGGAAGCGGCGACCGTGCTCCCTCTCGATCCGATCCGAGGAGGAAGAAGAGGGATGTCGTGCAGATCGCATCAGCGATCTCGCCGACGGCGTCCTAGGTGAGATCATCTCTCGTCTTCCCATCAAGGATGGCATCCGTACTCAAATCCTCGCACGTCGCCGGCGTCCTTTGTGGTCCATTGCTCCTCTTAATCTCGACTGCCGCGAGATCTCTGTCTCTCATCTTTTTAACGATGGAGAAAAAGTTCAAATCGAGACCATATCTCATGTGTTTGCCTTGGCCAAGGAGTGCGTACGCAAATGCTATTCCGGTCGAAATACTGTCTCTGATGTTGTAAGTCTTCCGGAATCCATTCTGTCCGGCCATGCTGGCTCTGTTAGCCGCCTCTGTATCCCGGCGTGCTACATGCAGTGCAGACCTTCCACCGTTGATGCCTGGCTCCGATCCTCGGAGCTGAACAATATCCAGGTTCTTGAGTTCTACTACCTCTGCCCAAGGTTTCTGAGGCAAGAGGTAACATTACTGGATCTATGCACTTCATCTACGCCCTTGGCACCAGAGTCCGTGTTTCGGTTTTCTTCCTCTCTCCACACTCTTGCCCTTGCTCTTTGCCAAATACCAGACAATTACGTTGGGACGCTTAAGCTACCACTGGTGAAAAGACCCTCGCTTGTGGAAGTTGATATATCAGACGCCTCGCTGCAAAGTATAATCCACTCTAGTTGCCCTGGACTTGAGTCTCTCCTGTTTGTTTGCAATAGAGGAGGTCGTCGCGTCACAATAAACTCGTCTAACCTTGTAAGCATTGGCATTCATTTACCATTCGGAGAAGTCATTATTGAGGATGCCCCTTTGGTTCGACGGTTGATTGTTGATTGTCTGGTCGACGACTGCTCGATAACTGTTGTCTCTGCACCTAAACTAGAGACGTTGGTTGAATTCGTGTTCGTGCCCCCCTCGACGCGTCTTGAGGTACTACCTTTCCTTCATACTTGAATAGAGTTGCACTTGTTCCAACATTTGTTCTGTTAATTTGATGGTCTATGTTCTATTCTTTATGCAGAGTCAGGACTTGGAGTTAACCGGTGTCTCTACGTCTGAACCGTATCCAGGTCATCCCATGTGTATTGAGGTATTGAGTTTTCACGATACTTCCAGCTTCACTTTGTTTGTGAGGAAACAAGTTTTATTTCATCCAACCTTTATTCTACTTTATTTTGTGATCCACCTTCTGTTACTTTTCATCAAGGGTTTGAAGGCAGTCAGTCTAACAAGAATGCGTCAGTGTGTCAAGACCTTGCTTATCTACATGGATTATAAGGTGGACATTGTCGTTGAATTGCTGCAGTGCTTTCCAAAACTGGAGAACTTGTTTGTTGAGGTGATGATCTTCAGAAATGTGCATACTGTAGTACTCGTTCTTTTTAAAAATGCTTTTCTTAATATTGACTGAAATTGATGCACCCGTATCTACACATGATTTATTGTTGGATATATCCATACATAGACAAGTCTATGTCTAACTTATTGCTACGGAGGTGGTAGAACTAATTGTTTCATTTGGTTTTTTCATGGTCTGTAACTCTTTTTATAGACGCTAAGTATTTTCAACCTATCATTTATATTTTAGGGATTTTCGATTTCTCATGGTGAAAAAAACAAATGGCGTCGTAAGTACCGGCAGTTTCTCAAACATCACGAAATTTGTCTGAAGACAGTATCACTGGAGGATTATGTTCGCTGCGGGAGTTACGCTGATTTTGCGATGTTCTTTGTTCTTAGTGCAAAGGGTCTGGAGACCATGACCATTAAGTTTTCCTCCCCTCCCGCAGAGTTCACGAGAGTATTTTACGAAAAGCAACAAAAGGCTCTGGAGTGGCATAGAAGGGCTTCTAAACGTGCACGTCTTAGATTATCATCAAGTTGTAGCCATGCGCGTCCGCATTTAATAACAAGGAGTATTGAATACCTGGATTTGACGGTTCCGTTCAGGTGTGGATGCTGAAATCAGGCCTTGTGTTACTTGTTCAGGTGTATGGAGTTATTTGTTGTTGCATTCTCTTTGCATCCTGTGTAGGCTTGTCTGAAAAGAGGAGCTTGGGTTCTATGTAAACTTTATCAGAGAACCGTTATAGTCTTTGCCCTGTTTGTAGGCTTGTCTGTTTTTGTGTTGCGTGCAGCCATGAAGGAAGTTTGTGGTTTTGCGGCTTTGTACGGGATGAAGGACTATGGAATTCTGTGGCACGAAGGTTAAAATATATAAAGTAGTTTTAATTTTTCAGTGGAGAAATGCTCGTTGTACGTGTAACCGTACCTGTGTTGTACGTACGAGAGTGCCTGGGTCACGTTCTCGTATGTACTTGCCATACACACTGAGGAGCTGCAGTTGAGCCTTGCACTCATGGAGCTACATTTGAGCCGCTGCACTGTTTCTGCTCCTTGTTCGGTGCTTATAAAAAACGACTTGTAAGTTTATTTGGTGAAGTTGTAGAAACAAAACAAATTTAAGCAGAAGAGATTTTGCTTGTTTAGGTACTTTTATTACCCAGCTGAGAAAATATTATAAGGGCAATAGGTTTGCGGGTAAATTTTTGCAGCCGTTTCTTTATGAAGTTGGATGGTGTAAGAATACAACCATGCGTCTTTGCTGCGACACAGCAGAGATGAAAAGAGCTCAAAGCATAGATAGCCGCCCCAGCGGTCAACCAAACATGTATCACGGGGCATTACGTAGTGCCTCTGGTGACCGCACAACCGAGAGTTTCTACTTAACAGGCCACACCCAAATGCGTCTCAAGGATTCTAGTCGTGACACCGCAGACTCACAACCATGCTTTTGACCTTGCCGTGACATCATGATGTTCGTTGTGTGCTTGAATAACGTCCCTTCCACACACACCCTACTGTGCGTGTAGCAAAGAATCAACGCCAGCTGATAAAGTGCTTTTTCTACTACTAAAATTGTGGCCCTCGTTGCTTGACTTCCATTCGTTTGACAGTGGCTCTTTGGTACAGAACCGTGGTTTGCTTTTAAGGACAGTGTCTCTCGGATCGGTCATTCATTGCCTCACAAAGTAAACAGTGAGGGTTCACATCTGAATCCAATTTTGTTATGTTTCTGCAGTAAACCCTCGAACGTGACTCTGTCTAATACTGAAGTATGCCCCCATGGGCTTGTCGTCCGTGCCTCTACGTCTAAACGAGTCGACGGAATCATCCGGAAAACAGACACAGGCGAACATGACTCTATATAATACCACACAATGCCTTTGTGGATTTGACGCCCGTGGCTGTGATCCTAATGACTGAAACACTGAAACTCAGGCTAACGTGTTTGCGTTTCTGTTTCACAAATGGATATAGTACCTGGCAGTAGGTTCACGGCGTTTGCTGTGTAAGAATCCTGTGCGGCATGTAGAACAATGCGCGTTGTATCACTTCACGACTGTTGCGTGGTACGTGGCAAACCGTGCGCTTGGCAGGGTCATGCCCATGTGACAGGCATGATCGTCTGTGTGTTTGCTGACATACCGTGGTTCACTGAATCATTCGGAACACAAACACAAGCACAAGAGAACATGACTCTATATAATACCACACAATGCCTTTGTGGACTTGACGCCCGTGCCCGTGACCCTTATCAGTGAAACATAGAAAGTCACAAACGTACATAGCCGTGTCTACAGAGAGTTGACGGAATCATTCAGGAAACAGACACAAGCGAACATGACTCTATATACTACCACACGATGCCTTTGCTGATTTGACGCCCGTGCCTGTGACCCTTATCACTGAAACACAGACAGACACAAACGTACATAGCCGTGGCTGCAAGAGACTTGAAGCCCGTTCAGCTAATGAAATGTATGGCATGAGCAAAAGAACATTTAGCCATAGACCGAAATGTCGTGTTCACTGTTGGCAAGGTTACATATTGAGCAAAAAGGTACGGGCATTGTTTCACCACACCTACATAAATTCCAAACCGGAAAGTGGCGGCAACATGTCACTCCAAGACTGTTTTCAACACTTACAAGTGAATGGGTCCTTTAAATCCAGGTGCTCAACGCATGCGTGCCTTAGATCCAAGTTCACGTGTTTGCAACTTGGCGACAACGTAAGGCAAGCATGTTTAGAAGCCTTTTTGTCCCACTGAAGCACGTCTTGTTGCTGTTTGTAGAATTCTTCCGTGAAGTCTTCCTGACGAAGAAAATTTATCCTCATAGTCTGCAGCTGTGCTGCGTTGAGAATAAAGAATGTCGCAAATCGAATGCTTGTCTTGCATTGAACATAGCTCTCCAGCGTCAGTGACTTCAAACGAACGTCATGATGGTGCTTGCAAGAACAGTCGTACGCAAGACTTTCATCATTAGAGGGTATTTCCTGAATAAACATGAAGATTTAAAATCGTTAAGCACCATAAAGAGTGGTTCTGCTGGGAGAGAAAGTGAAGGAATAATTCTATAACCTTTGTTGTGATAAAAGCTTTTATTTAGTTTTGTCCTGATACTTGTCCATTACTATATAGAGCTTTCCTAAATAAACAGACGTTTTTTTTTTGTTCTTGTTGTTGATTGGAGTTCTACACCATGCATGGTATGTGTTTACAATTTGTGTGAGAAGCAGCACCTCGATATACAAGTTCTCCAAGCTTCGGAAGTGTTGCACCAAGGAAAAGACTGCATGCAGGTCATAATCCATGCTGATAGACAACGTCTTGACAGAATGAACCGCTGTGGATGTGCTGACCGTCGGCAAACACTTCAAGTGGAATAAAATATAATATTAGTAGAGTAAAGGTTGAATTGCATGGAACTTGTTTGTACCAATGAATGGAGGTGAAAGTATTGTTGAAAGTCAGTACCTGAATAATTATACGGTCATTTGTGATGCCGGATTCAGAGAAAATATTAGATAATTTGCCCATGACCTGCAGTTTAGGTGCAGAGGTGATAACTATCTGCAACTTCTTGCAATCACTATCACAAAGCAACCGTTGAAGTGACGAGGCATCTTGTATAACAATTTTCCCAAAGATACCAGAAATGCCGATGCTCATAAGGGTAGGTGAGTTTATTCTGATGCAATGGTGCCTAACATGCCAAACAAGTAGCAGAGACTCAAGTGTATGAGAAGTAGAGCTGATGATGCTTTGTAATGAGACTTCTGATACATCAACATCTACTAGTGAGAGTCTCCTGAGCAGTGGTAGTTTAAGCGCCCGTACATAATTGTCTGGTAACTTGCAAAGAGCAAAGGCGATGGTTTGGAGAGAGGAGGAAATCTTAGGGTTAAATGCTGGTGGTGATGGCATGAGCGAAGGGCATGAGAATGGCCCTATGTGTTGTTCTCTAAAGCATGGTGGGAACAGGTAGTAAAACTCGAGCATCTGGAGATTGTCCAGTCTTGGGGATCGAAGCCAGGTGTCGACTGTGGAGTGCCTGTAGTGGAGGTAGGACGCCGGAATGCAGAGGCGGTGAACTACGCTCTAACGGCTGGAGAGGATGGTCTCTGGAAGGTACGAATCATCATATGAATTATCTTCACCGACATGTTCTCCTCTAAAAAACGTTCTAGTGTATGTTACGCGGACGAGTTCCTCTGGTGTGGCGGAGAACACGGTGACCAACTCGAAATGTACTTGATCTAGAGGGTTAAAAAGACGTGGGACAGGGATCTCACGGCAGTCTAGATTCAGAGGAGCGGCGCGCCACAGACAGCGCCAACGACGTGCGAGGATTTGAGTACGAACGCCTTCCTTAGTGGACAGATGGGAGATGATCTCACCGAGGACACCGTCCGGGAGGTCGCTGATGCGGTCCGGACAAGACTGCTCTTCTTGATTCTCGGATCCAGTAGGCGCACCCTCGCCGCTTCTAGCCGCTACCGCCAAACCATCAGAAGAAGGCGTCGTCGATGGTGCGAGCCTCGCCCTCTTGGTGCTCGGGCCACCAGAGTGAACCTCCATCTCCGTCCCCATTGCTGGGATCGTGCGGCCTGCAAGCACCGCTATTTGTGGTGTGGATCTGGACAGTCCAAGAAAGTGGGTGTGGCTAGGGTTTCGAGACCCCCTCGGTCCACCTTAAATAGCCGGAGCCTGGCCTCGGGTGACGAGCCAGACCGGCGTCAGCGGAGGATACGTCCGTCGGACCCTTGGGTCTCTGTAGCGGCGGCACGTGGCATTCACACCCGAATAGCGGCGGCACTAACGTGACTCTGGGTAAGAAAAAACCATGCCTCCGTGGACTAGACGCCCGTGCCTTTGCTTGTGACTGAGACCACCGACTTATTCGGAATACAATCAGAAAACCTTTGAGTGTGACTATATATAATAGCACGCCATGCCTTTGAGAGTTGTATGCCCGTGCTTGCTTGTGACCCTTGACACTGAAACAGAGATAGCCTCGAATGTCGACGCCTTTATCAAGAAATAAGCGTGACGCAATTCGGTATTGAACCGTGTTTGTATGGTCTTCACATCTGTGCTTTTAAATACAAGGAAACACGCTTTAAAAATCAGTGTCTCTCATATAGGCAATTCCGTGCCTCACAGAGTAAACGTTCGTGCATCTCCGCCTGGTTGAGTTTCACAGGCCAGCATGACTCTATGTAATACAATCGACCATGCGTAATAAACGCATGATTTTGACCATGCCTAATACTAAAGTATGCCTCCATGGGCTTCTCGTCCGTGCCTCTTCATCTGAATGAGTCGACTGAATCAGTCGGAACACAAACACAACCGAACATGACTCTATATAATACCAAACGATGCCTTTGTGGATTTGACGCCTGTGCCTGTGAACCTAATGACTGAAACATAGAGAGTCACAAACGTACATAGCCGTGGCTGCAGGGAGTGCTAGCCCGTGCTTTTAAAAAACGCGCGCCAGTGGTGGTGACATGTGGAATTATTTCCTTGCACTATGCCTCATCCTCGTTTTTTTCTGAGATCTTCTCCTCCTCCTCTGTTAAGCTCTTGTGTTTTTTGTATGTGCGCGGTGAAGACCTAACCTAAGTGTCTATCTCGTGTCCGGTTTGTGCAGTAAATGCTCGAACGTGACTGTGCCTAATACTAAAGTATGCCTCCATGGGTGTCTCGTCCGTGCCTCTCCGTCTAAACGAGTCAACGGAATCATCCGGAGAACAGGCACAGGCGAACATGACTCTATATAATACCACACGATGCCTTTGTGGATTTGACGCCAGTGTCTACAACCCTTATCACTGAAATACAGAAAGTCACAAACGCACATAACCGTGGCTGCAGAGACTTCAAGACCATGCAGCTAATGAAATGTACGGTTTGCGCAATAAACGCATGAACGTGATTCTGCCTAATATTAAAGTATGGCTCCATTGGCTTCTTGTCGTGCCTCTTCCAGATCCACCTCACCGAACAATGGTCATAGGCGGCACCACGGCAGCAATGGAGGTGGAGATGGAAAGCGCTGCTCGTAGTACCAAGAGGTCCAGAGTGGCTCCACCGGCGACGCCGCCTTCTCGTTGTGTGCTTGTCGTCGGAGAAGAAGGAAGAGGCGACCATGCTCCCTCTCGATCCGTGAGCATGACTCCATGTAGTATCACCGGCCACGCCTTTGAGTATTTTATGGCCGTGCCTGTGACTCTTAATAGTGAAACATAGACAGCCACGATGCCCACGCCTTTATCGAACAATATACGTAACATCAAGAAAGAAGCATGACGCATCTCAATATGGAACCGTGTCCGTAGGGAGTTCACGTCCGTGCTTTTAAATACAAGGAAATAAGATTTTAAGAACAGCGTCCCTCACATAGGCCATTCCGTGTCTTGCAAAGTAAATGCCCGTGGTTGTGCATAAGACAAAGGTTCATCTCCGTGGGCTAAATGCCCGTGGGTCTCCGTCTGATAGAGTCACAGGCGAGCATGACTCTATGTAATACCACCGACCATGCCTTTGAGCTCTTTATGCCCGTGCCTGTGACCCGAAACATTGAAACAACGAAAGGCAGGAATGTCCATGCCTTCATGTGTGCACAAGACGTGACTCTGGTTCGTGCTTTTAAAAAACAGCGTCTCTATAACTGGCCACTACGTTAATGTTCATCTGTACCCATAAACTTGGAATGAACGTCACCCAGGAAAGCAAAACACATTTGTTATCAAAGTTACTGACGACCCAAGGTAACGCAAGACAAAATAAGAAACATTTAGGGCACTGCTTAATAGCCTCAGATACGAGGATCAGGGTCGCTGCTTGGAATGAACATGACCCAAGAAAGCAAAACACATTTGTTATCAAAGTTACTGACGACACGAGGTAACGCAAGACAAAATAAGAAACATTTAGGGCACTGCTTAATAGCTTCAGATACGAGGATCGGGGTCGCTGCTGTCTACTTAGTCCGGCGAGACTTCTTTTTTGGTTGCTCGGCACGAAGTTCCTCGATCTGTTTCTTCATAACGTATGATTCCAGCTTCAGCTTATCGCGCTCAAGTTTGAGCCGCGCCTTCTCATTCATAAGAAGTGCAATCATGGATCTGTTCTCCTCGTCCAACTTCGCGGATGTCTTCATGAAGTCGTCCATAGTATTGAACAGGTTTATCAGCTGGTCAAAGGAGAAGGTGTTAGGTTGATACACCCTCATCAACATTAGGATGAAGCTCACCACAATGATCCATGTTTCACAACTAAATCAAGTAGCCGACAGAAAGAAAAAACGAATGAAGCCGAAGCAGAGCGAACTTACAGATGAGGAACCCTCGCCAGCCAAGATCTCCTGCTGCGACTGGACACGGCGCTCTGGAGTAATCTCCTTCTGCACAGCAGTGGCTAAGAGTCTCAGGATAGAGAACAGCAAGATGACTGGATGGCCTGGAGGCGTACAAAAGGATGAAGGGAATGTGGCTAGGGTTTCTAGACTCCGTCTGGCTTATTCACGTTTCACTACTAAATCAAGTAGCCGAAAGAAAGGAAAAAACAAATGAAGCGGAAGCAGAGTGAACTCACAGATGAGGAGCCCTCGCCAGCTTGGATCTCCTGCAGTGTCTGGACACTGGGTTCCGCAGTAGTCTCCTCCTGACCAGCCATGGCGGAGAGGGTCAGGATAGAGATCAGGAAGAGGAATGGATGGCCTGGCGGCGGGCAGAGGGGGGAAGAGTGTGTGGCTAGGGTTTTGAGACTCCGTTCGTCCGCCTTAAATAGCCGGAGCCTGGCCTCGGGCGACGAGCTAGACCGGCATCACCGGAGGAGACGCCCGTCGGACCCTTAGGTTTCCGTGGCAGCGCCATGTGGCGTTCACACCCGAGTAGGTGGAAACACCTGTCGAAACGTTGGGTTTCCGCAATCAACGCATGAACGTGGCTCCGCATTAAACACAAGCATGCCTCCCTCGGCGTCTCGACCATGCACGTCATGTAATATAATCAACGGATGCATTTGGAACACAAAGAGACACGAAGGTGACTCTGGATAATTACAGGTCATGCGTTTGTGGGCTTGAAAACCGTGTGTGTGACCTAAAACACTGACACACAGAAAGTCGTCTTCATGCGTAAAGGGCAGTGACGCTGCTAAACATATAAAGTCGCCTTCGTGCATTTGTGGGCTTGACAACCGTGCATGTGACCTGAAACACTGACACACAAGATGTCTCTTCATGCTTATAGGACCGTGACGCTACTAAACATATAAAGTCGCCTTCGTGCATTTGAGGTAAAATCTTACAACAAAAACAATTGTAACAAGGACAGTCGCCCGATTCTATTAGGTTTTCGTAATAAACGCACAAACGTGACTCCGAGTAAGAACAAACTATGCCTCCGTGGGCTTGACGTCCATGCCTCTCCTTTTGACCGTGCCCACCGACTCATTCGGAATACAATCAGAAAACCTTTGTGCGTGACTTTATGTAATAGCACGCCATGCCTTTGAGGGTTGTATGCCCGTGCTTGCTTGTGACCCTTGACACTGAAACAGTGATATCCTCGAATATCGACGCCTTTATCAAGAAAGAAGCGTGACGCAACTCGGCACTGAACCGTGTCTGTATGGACTTGACGTGTGTGCTTTCGAATACAAGGAAACACGCTTTAAAAAACAGTGTCTCTCATATAGGCCAATCCGTGCCTCGTGCCTCGCATACTAAACGTCTGTGGCTGTGCGTAAGACAAAGGTTCACCCCCGTGGGCTAAACGCCCGTGCATCTCTGTCTGATAGAGTCATAGGCTAGCGTGACTCTATGCAATACCACCGACCATGCCTTTGAGCGCTGCATGCCCGTGCTTGTAACCCGAAACACTGAATCAAGGATGAGGCGGCTTTTCCTTGGACGCTTTGACCACTTCACGGGCTGGTCAACCGTGCCTGTGACCTAAAACACTAACACACAGAAAGTCTCCTTCATGCGTAAAGGACCATCATGCTACTAAACATCAAAAGTCGCCCTTGTGCATTGGAGGTAAAATCTTACAACAAAAACAAATGTAACACGGATAGTCGGCTGTCACTCTGCAACACTTAATGACAGTAACGTTGCACTGCAGAGAACCTGCTCTTGCTACTCCAATCGGCGAACATGCCTCTATGGCATGCAGGGCAGTGCTCCCCTATTCTAAAAGGTTGTGCCTCGTTTCCTTCCTCAAACAGGAAATTAATTATTTCTATATGTATTATTTTGTGGGGGAAATAATATCAATATTAATAGTGGTATTTTGCGGCGGTTGCTTTCTGCAGTCGCCTCGGTTCCGTCCTAACCGACGCCCCCTGAAAACATGTGTTCCAGTGCTATCTATAGCACTTGATCTAATGCAAAGAGAGGAGTTCGATCATTTGTTTTTGTTGATCTTGAACTGATTCCTCCACTTCTCTCCCCTTCCTTCCCGCACCCAGTTACACTTAGCCGTCTTTCCAGATACACGCCACAAATAGCGGCGCTCACATGCCACGCGATCCCAGCAATGGAGGCGGAGATGGAGGTTCACTCCGGTGGCTCGAGCACCAAGAGGGCGAGGCTCGCGCCATCGGTGACGGCCTCTTCCGGTGGTTTGGAGGTAGCGGCTGGAAGCGGCGAGGGTGCACCTACTGGATCCGAGGATCAAGAAGCGTAGTCTGGTCCGGACCGCATCAGCGACCTCGCGGATGGTGTCCTCGGTGAGATCATCTCCCGTCTGTCCACTAAGGAAGGCGTTCGTACTCAAATCCTCGCACGTCGTTGGCGCCCTGTTTGGCCCACCGTTCCTCTGAATCTGGACTTCCGTGAGATCCCTATCACACGTCTTTTTAACCCTCTAGAAACAGTTCATATCGAGATCATCAGTAGGGCCTCTGCCTACAGCGAGGAGCTTGCTCGCATACGATACATCGGAACTTGGTATCAGGGAAAAACAGTTCCTGATGATGGTTCGTCCCTTCTAGAGTCCATCTTCTCCAGCCATGTGGGCACAGTTCTCTGCCTTTGTATACCGGCGTGCTACCTCCAATGCAGACCCTCTACTGTCCACGCCTGGCTTGAGTCCCCCAGGTTGAACAATCTCCAGGTGCTTGAGTTTTACTACCTGTTTCCACGATTCGTGAAAAAAACTGTCAAACTATCACACACATGCTCTTCATCTACGCCCTCAATACTGAAGTCCGTCTTTCGGTTTTCCTGTTCTCTGCGCACTATCAGCTTCACTTGTTGCCAAATACCAGACCATTATGTAGAGGTACTTGAACTACCACTGGTCAAGAGACTTTCGCTTGTTGAGGTTGATATATCAGACTTCTCGTTGCAAAGCATAATCAACTCTAGTTGCCCTGCACTCGAGTGCCTGCTGCTTGTTTGCAATAGAGAAAGGCATCGGATCACTATAAATTCCCCTAACCTTGTAAGCATCGGCATCCGTGGTGAGATAGTAGAATTCATCATCGAGGATGCCCTCTTGCTTCAAAGGTTGATCCACGATCTCCAGAGCAATAACATGCAGGTATTCATCGTCTCTGCACCTAAACTGAAGACATTGGGCAAATTCAGGATCTCGCATGGCTCCACGGGTCTTATGATACTGACATTTCACAACAATTGCAGCTTCATTTCCTTGAGAAAGTAGTTTCATGTCATGCAACCTTTTGTTGTAATAATTTTATGTTTTATTTTCTATGTTATGTGAAGGGTCTGGCGACGGTCAGCCTATCTACAATGCGGCAATCTGTCAAAACCTTGTTTTTGGCCATGTCTTATGAAGTGGACATGGCCGTTCACTTGCTTAAGTGCCTTCCAAATCTGGAGGACTTTTTTGTTTAGGTGATGATTCTCATACCCAATGAAAAGCTAATATCGTGCATAGTGCAGCACTCCTTGCATCTCAAAAAGCTTGTCTTACATTTTGTTTGCAATGGATACACATTATGCCTAGGCATGTTTTTTTATTATTACTATACATACATCCGTATCTAGGGAAGTGTTCGATGAACTGATTGGTACAGGGGTCATGGAATTTATCGTTCATTTTGTCCTTTAATAGACCTTGAGTATCTTTCAACCTTTATGCATTTTCAGGGAGGAAACGTTCCTGATGGTGGAAGAAATATTTGGCGTCGCAAGCACCGCGAGTTTCTCAAAGAACAATTCATTCATTTAAAGACAGTAACGCTGGCGGATTATGAAAAAAACAGGAAGAACACTGAGTTTGTGAGGTTCTTTATTCTGAATGCAATGGAGCTAGAGACCATGAGGATTAAGTTTCGCTTTCCCTCGGACTTCACGCAGGAATTTCACGAACAGCTACAGAAGTTGTTCATGTGGGAGAATAAAGCTTCCAAACACGCCCATCTCAAGTTATCAGCATGCTGCAATCATCTGTGCTTGGATTTGAAACACAGGCGTGTTGAATGCCTGGATTTGTTAGATCCGTTTACTTGTGCCTGTTGGACACAGGGCTGAAGTTACTTCCTCAAGCTAGTACAGTTAGATGTTGTTGCGCTAATCTGAGACCGTGTTATGTCTAAACATGACCAAACAATCCATTCGCCTTTTGCACCGTTTTGTAAGCTTGTTATAACAATGCTCTTGTGGTATGCACCCGCTGTTCTGAAAATTTGATAGTTTATGTCACTATCGCGATGCTACAAAAACATTCATGTGCGGTAGTCGACCAGGGAACAAAAACTTTTGGAAGAGAAGAGGCACCGCCTTGCCTGTTCTGCAAGGAACGTGCATCTAGTGCATGAGTGCCAGTGCGTCTGCAGTGACCGGACGACACTGCCTCCTTTGGTGGCAGACTGTACGTGCACATGGTCGTGGCTCTGCTTAATCTCAAACCGTGCTCCCAGCGAGCTCAGGCTGTACGTGCCTTTCGTGTAAAGGCATGTCCGTGGACGAGTTTATGTCTGAGTACAAACTATTCAGCCACGGAGGCACAGATGTGCGTCTGCATCAGGAGTAAGCAGGACTCTGTAGATTGTAGATTTTATGTGTGTCAGGGCTAGTGCGGTGCTTGTGTCTCACATAGGACTGTGCCTTTGACAAGTCAGTGTCAGGTTATCAGAGGCATGGTTCCGCATGCCTGCCAAAGCGACACATGTGCCTTGCTAAATTACAGTAACCCATGCCTCATTGAATGATGCAAGATGAAATATTGTTGGATGCGCCTCGCTAGCAGCACGTTTCTTTGAAATATAAAATATTCAGGAGATAAATATTTGATCTGCGTAGACCGTCACACACCCTATGAGAGATTGCAAAAAATGAGATACATGCCTTTAGTCAAGTAATTATGTCCAAGCATAAACTTATACTAGACGAGTATCCCTTGCAACATTTCGAAAGAAGGCAACTGTTAATGATCATTCTTCGAGGATTGCCTTGATCATTAGGAGGTCATCAGTGTTCACAAACCCTTGCCCCAAATCTCACAGATGGCGCTTTGCATCTTGCTTCTATTCTCCTTCAGCTTATGCAGCTCCTCCTTCAGAAAATCCCTGTCCAGCTTAATATCAACCTTGTCGTCCTTAATATTATGAATGGCACTTGTGAGAGACCTCTGAATGCGCTTGACGTCTTTATCAACGATACCCATCTACTTCTTTTGCCTGTCAATCGTCATGGTAGTTACATTACTTCCTTCCACAGCTGCAACAAGGTTCTCTAGCTTAAGGTTCACTTGTTCAATATCCATTTTAAGCCTATTTATCTCTTCATCCTTTGCTTGCAACTTCCCACAGAGCTTGAGTAGGCACCTCTGCATAATGACAGGCCATGGGCGGTCAACCCATTCGACGACTCCACAGTTCACGCCTCTCTGCGAACAAAAAGGAACAAAATAAACAGAGACTATTAATACAGTGCTGCACGAGCTCTGGAATATAATAAAGTTCACATATACTTGCTTCATAACCTCATTCAACTAACTAACCGTGTTTGTGCAATGTGGCGCGTCAATGGTTAGGTACCCACAACACTAATTATGGTACTTCGCCTACCCTGTCCGCGGAGTTATTTCACAATTGTACTTAGTTTCTTTTCAGCCAGCTTGAATTAATCTGGAGCTACCTCTGTAGTCAAGTTATTTAGAGAATTTTTTTTTGAAGAATATACTGACAATTAAACAGAAGTCCCATCTGTAAACAAACATGAGAGTGTCTAGATCACTTCTTTGGTTTTCAGTGATGTAAGATAAGTAGTGACCTTTAGCCTTTTATGTAAAGTAAAAGGACTACACAATGTTTTCTACAATCAACCGGAAAACACAAGAAGAAATAAGTCTTCTTTGGAAGACAATAAGTCCTATATCCAAATAGTTTGATTCAATAAGAAAGTAGCTCGGATTTTCGAAAGTGACTAACTTTCACAGCATAGCCGTAGAACCTCCTCCCCGTGTCACTTCCTTCAAAAGCCACACACCTGAGAGGCTTGGTATCATGGAGAACACAGTAGAGAGGACGGTCGAGCTCTTTGCCACAGAAATCATGGTCCTGGATGGTATCAGGATTCTCCTACAAGGACACAGGAATGTTTATAGCTCAGATCTTTTGTTTGGAAAACGAATCACAGTTTAATGCTCCGCAAGTACAATGAAATCACCTACATAGAAATCAAAATCCAGCTCAAGGAAGTTTAAGTCTTCCTTCCTTCCATCTTGTCCGAACTTTTGTGTCGACATGGCCCGGAGGATGTGAGCAGATGCGAAGCCGTGGGCGGCATCGAATTCAAGAGGAGAGAGAGAGAGATAGAGAGGTAGAGAGAGAGATAGCGAGAGGGGGGAGAGATATAGTGAGAGAGCCAGAGGACTTCGACATGGTCCGGATCGACCAAATACTCCACCTACTCGCAAGACCCACCAACCACCAACCACCTCCGCCGCCCCCCCCCCTTTTTCTGCTGGGATGGCACGTGTATTAAGACGCTACGTCGAACAAAAAAAAGCCAGGCGGCACGAATCTTGATGCTAAAATTAGACAGTCGAAGATAACAGACGGTTCCATCATTTCCAACTCTCCCACCTCCACTACTCTCTTATTTCCTCTCTTCCACAGTAAATCTCGGAACATTCCGCACTCACAAAAGGTCTCCTCTTAGGTTCAGTACTTCAGTGCCTCCAGTACCTACATCCATGCCTCCTGTGCCTTCAATGTCGTGCCTCAAGTGCCTACATCCACGTGCCTCGCGTGACACTTGCAGTGACTCCTACGGGGCTTGTCGTGCCACACCCATGTCACTTCACAAACGTGGTTCTCTAACCGGATAGTCGGACCCATGCCTCTGCCGGCACACTTCTGTGCATCCAGAGAGTGCACAACCGTGACTGCACAAAACACACGTACGGGTCAGTACTAGTTTCAACTTTGGCGAGCGAGTACAAAAAATTACTTCCCTCTCCATAATTACTCCATAAATACATCGTTTTGTTCATCTTCTCTCCCGAGTCACTTGCTCTTCCGCTCCCCTTCTTCTCTGGTTCCTTTCATCTTTCTTGCTTCGTCTTCCTCACTCTATAGTCCACATAGATGGATCTACGATTCGCCCACTTTCTCTGAAATACAGTAAGTTTTCTCCCTTCTGCTTAATACTTACGCCTTCCGCGCTGTGTTTTTTTAGATGGATTCTTGTTTTATGTTACCCTTTTAATATTAGTTTTTGTGTTAATAGCTTACCTCTTTTAAGAGGTTCCATAGGGGAATAATCTTGGGGGGCAACAGTTGATTTTTTTCAGTTAGTTCGCTGCAAGCTTGTAGATTTGAGGAGCTCTGTGCGTGTTTTTTCATTTTTTTGCAGAGACACTAAGATCGAGGGATATCACCGTAGCAGCATTCGTTCCCCTCTACCTTAATCGTTGAAACAAGCATGTATCAGTGATATACAGTCCTTTAATTCTTTGTGCGATTAGTAGAGTGTTGAAACATTTTTTTAATAATTAATGAACCTGAGTCTTACATATTGTTACATCTCGCAGACAAACATGGCGTGTAATGTTTGCAGGAACCTCAACTGTCCCGGTGTTGAATCTGATGTTGCCCAATCTTTCTTGATTGTGTCTTTGCCTCGTTCTTATGAGTCATGCCTGGTAAGTTATCTTTATTCCGCAGTCAGCAACCACACGTATTCGTTCGGAGCGAACTATACTGCGCATACTTGTTTTTATTTTATAGGCCTTGATGTAATGTAATTAGAAGTTCAATTGTTTTGTATAGGTTTAATTAAATGTCATAGATGGTGCCTGTGCCCGTGCCTGAAAGCCAGGAAATTTGAAGGAAAAAAAACAATTTCATGCATTTTTTTCTAAAAATCAGTAAAACATTTATTTACCTTTGTCTTGATTTTACTTTTATGCAGTATGTCCCATGCTACTACCGGAACTAGGTCCTTTCTTTGATCTCTTTATGGAAAGATGAAGCTTTCGAGGATGGTTTTGAAGATGAAGATTTTGACCTTGTGTTCGGCACTACTGAGGAATTGTCTTACAAGATTAAGTTTACAGATTGCGACCACAGGTCTAAGTTTCATGGACCTAGATGGGAAAATTTGATACGTGACTATGATCTATTTTATGGTGATATTATAAAATTGGATTTGCAAGCAAAAGATTTCTTCTTTCCGATTGACTTGATGTTGAGTGAATCTCAAGGAGGTCACAAAGCGTTTCCCAAACCTTCCGTTGGTACATTCTGATCGCTTATCAATATTTGTTCTAGTTTAACATTTATCTATTATAATTTTACTGTGGCGTGCCATTGATATCTATGTGCTTAATCTTTGTGATATAATGTATTAAAACTTTCTTTGTACTCACAATGTAGTTTATAACTGTAATTTCCCTTTTAAAAGCCAATATTCGTTTATTTTAGTTTTAACTGCTTTATTTAGTGCTTCACACACGGTGGCTAATACATGGTTGTATTTACTTAGCCCTCGAAGGCCTCAGTTTATCGGAAAGGAGCTACATAGACGAGACAGTCTACACCCGGGGCATAAAACTTTCCTATATCGACATGGCCTGCATGATTAAACTAGTCCTAAATGCTAAACACATCCCTGCCATTACCTTTGTGCACCGTCTATGTTTCACCAACGTTCACACAGACCATTTGGTATGTCGTTGTTTATTTCTCTAAACCACAGTCAACATGCGTGTCTTCGTAATCTAATGCCAGAATAATTTGTTATTGTACAGAAAATCCCAGCTATTGTTACAAATGATCTTAGGATGAAGCTTGGATATTTGCCTCTCAAGGGCAGCATCAGGCTTGTTCAAATTTTCAGCAACATTGATTTTCCTGGCACCTATTGTATACACAAAGATGGAAGGATGGCGATCACCGGGATTTCTCCTTTTGCAAATGCAGCCAGGCTGACAGTTAATTGCGTTGTACTGATTACTATCGAGTGGCACACTGTGCGCGGGCAGGACTCGCTCTCACTTGTGATCACCGGTCTTTAGACCACATAAATTTGAACTACTATGGTATTAAGTTAAGTATCATATGTGTGTTATTTCAAACTATGAGTGCAGTTGAAATCGTCGTACTACATACCTAATAGAACTTATCAGTTTAAATTATTATTCAGACTATGGTACTGAAAGCAGATGTGATCCTAAATGTGGTTGTTGTGGCTGTTGTTGTTGTTTCTTGTTGATGTTGTTTTTGCTGTGGGTGTGTCTCTTGGTTCAACATGTTTGCTCACAGAGGCACTTGAACCTAGTGCAGGCTCAGTCCTGTGTTAAGAAGACTCATGGTCATGCCTCCGTGCTTTGGTTAACTTAGCTGACTTTGTGCAGTAAGAGAGACACAACCGTGAAGTTAGTGAAGGCACGGTCATGTAGTATAAGAGGGTACGGCCGTCCCTCCCAGTTGTCATTATTTCAGCTGAGTCGTGTCCTCGGATAGGCACGTTGGTCGCGCAAGCGGAGGCACGGTGCCATATTAAGAAGAAGACTTGCGGTCGTGCGTCCCATGTCAAAAAGAAGAGTTGGGATCGTGCGTGCGTGTTCAGTATGTTTGTAGTGACACGCTGCTCAGAGAGGCATGTGCGTGAATCAATTGGAGGCATGGAGTCCCACTTGTTGCCACTGTCCGATGTCCCTGTTCTCGCAGCGACATCACTTAAAAAATACTACTCCATCTGTTCATTTCTATAAGGCGTTGTAGACACTTCAGACAGCGTGCAAAAGTCGACTCCAACCCGTCTTTCCAGATCCACCACACGCGTCGCTCCTATATGGAGTCCGATGCTTCTCGTACCAAGAGGGCAAGGCTCATGCCACCGACGACGCATTCCGCTGGGTGTTTGACGGTACCGGAGGGGACCGGTGAGGGTCCGCCCACCGGATCTGAGGAGCACGGGAAAAAAACTCGTCCAGACCGCATCAGCGATCTCCCAGACGTCATCCTAGGTGAGATCATCTCTCGTCTCCCCATCAGGGATAGCATCCGTACTTGCATCCTCGCTCGTCAATGGCATCCTTTATGGCCCACCGCTCCTCTGAATCTCGACTGCCGTGAGATCCCTGTCGCTCGTCTTTTTAAGCCTCTAGAAACAGTTCATATCGAGAAAATCTCTGTGGCGCCTCCTACTTGGGAGCTCGCCTGCGAAAGGCACTTCGGAACTCGGTGCCCTCGCAAATCTGGCACTGACGATATGACCCTTACGGAAGCCATCCTCTCCGCCCATGGGGGCGCAGTTCACCGTCTCTGCATACCGGCGTGCTACCTCCAGTCCAGACACTCTGTCGTTGATGCCTGGCTGAAATCATACAAACTGAACAATCTCCAGGTGCTCAGGTTCTATTACACGTTCCCAGATTTCGTGAGAGAGTGTGTCGTACAACCACTCACACAACCATCATCCGCGCCTTTTGCACCGACGTCCTTCTCTCGCTTTGCATCCTCCCTACACACCGCCACCTTTGCTCTTTGCCAAATACCAGACAGTTACGTTCAGGCTCTTAAACTACCAGTGCTCAAGAGACTTTCGCTTGTGGACGTTGGTATATCAGACATCTCGCTTGAAAGCATAATCCACTCTAGTTGCCCCGCACTCCGGTGCCTTCTGCTTACTTGGAATATGGAAAGCCGTTGCATACGAATAAACTCACGTAACCTTGTAAGCATTGGAATTCGCTATGGACGTGGCGAACTTGTTATAGAGGATGCCCTGTCACTTCAGCGGTTGCTTAACGATATTATCAGCAGCAACTTGCAGATAACTATCATGTCTGCACCTAAACTGGAGACTCTGGGCAAATTCCATGATTTTTTCTCTGAATCCAAGGTCACGCGTAACCCTACAGTTATCCAGGTACCTAGTTTTCAGCTGCATTTGTCCGAGTAAACAAATTTCATGTAATAGAACCTTTTGTTCAATTTTTAAAATTGTTATGCATGCACCATACAGGGTTTGCCGGCAGTCAGCCTGTCAACAGTGCTTCAAACGGTCAAGACTTTGCTCGTCAAGGCGTGTCTTGAAGTGGACGTGGCCGTTTCCCTCATGCAATGCTTTCGAAGCCTTGAGAACTTGTTTATCGAGGTGATGATTCTCGCACACATTGAAAACCCATAACATGCATACTGTACTACTTCTACTATATTTCTTAAAAAGCTTGTCTTGCATTTGTCTGTAAATTGATACACCCGTGGCTAGACATGTTTTAGTATTACATACACCCATATGTACAAAAAAACCAATAAATAATTTACACTGGATGCTCTTTTGACAGAATCATTGTTTTTAGAGCTTAAGTATTTTCATTCTTCATGTACATGTAGGGAGGACTCTGTTGCGGAGAAACAAATACATGGCGTCGTAAGCACCAACCGTTTGTCAAACAAGATGACTTTCGTTTGAAGACAGTTACGCTGGATGACTATGAACCCTGCTTGGTAAACATTGAATTTTTGAGATTCTTTGTTCTCAGTGCAAGCAAGCTTGAGACCATGAGGCTTAACTACAGTTTCGACCAAGACTTCACGGAAGAATTTTATGAAAAGCATCAAAAGGAACTTCTGTGGCACAAAAAGGCTTCTGAACGTGCTCGCCTTATATTGTCAGGAGCATGCAAGCACCGGTTCTTTTATGTAAAACTCACGCGTGTTGAATACCTGGATTTGACGGACCCATTCAGATGTGACTGCTGAATACAAAGCTAGAGTAAGTTGTTCAAGGTTGCAGGTTTACATGTTGTTGCGCCCTTTTGAACGTGCGTTTTGTCTAAACACAAACAGACAACCCTTGTAGTATTTTGTACCGTCTGTAAGCTTGCCATAACAATCCTTGACCAGAAAGTGTTGTGACTATGCAAATGAAAGTGTTGTGACTGTGCAAATGTCCGTGCCTTCAAGCACATTGAATGTTTCAGCGGAAAGATTCTGAGTATTTTACCGGCACGAAACTGACTCTTTGTTAGTACAGCACCATATTCCCACTGATAATGAACTCGTCGGTAGGAGCCTTTCCAATACTGAAGCAAGTCCGTGATTCGTAGGCCAATAAAACCATGTGTATCGTGAAATGCCGGTTGTTCTTCGTCTTGAGTTCAGACTTTCCCTATAAACTTCACAATCGTGATTTTCTAACTGAGTACCAAGAAGGTTGGTACACGTACCTGTAGAGGCCTTACTTCGGCACCTTCTGCGCACACTTTTCTGCACCCAGAGAGGGTTTATACTAAGCCAGGCCTGGAGAAACACCACGCCCGTGCGTGTGGTGGCTCCCCAACAGTGCCTCCGGCGCCCGCCTGCATCTACGTGACTCACGTCACATAAGCCGTGACTGTTGGGTTGATACTCGTGCCTAAGAGGCTTCATTACCGTGCCTACGGTGTTTCAATACATGTGCCTCACATGACACTTGCCATGACCGTTGTGGTTGCAGCGAATACATGCCCGTGCCTCCGGAGCTAAGTATTCGGATCCATGCCTCTGCCACCGTTATTTTGTGCATTAAGAGGGTTGACAATCGTATGTGCCTGTAGAGGCTAGACTTCGGTGCCTCCGGATCCTGCACCCTCGTGCCTGGCGTGCCACGAGCCGTGGATTTTACGTTCCCCTGGAGACGCACGTGACGTGGGTCCACAGACTCCACAGCCATGTCTCTTCAACTGAGATTTGGCAGCCATGCCTCTGCCAACACACTTTTGTGTATCCAGGGAGTTGATACCTATGTCTGTAGAGACTTCAATGGGGTCGGTGCTTGCAGAGACTGCAATTAGGTGCCCCCAGCGCCTGCACGCACGTGCCTCATAGGACACTTGCCACTGTGTCATGGCTCTTTAACAGAGTATGCCGACCCAGAGAAGGTTACTGACTTCGGCGCCTTCTGCGCACACTTTTTTGCACCTAGAACCTAGAGAGGGTTTATACTGAGCCAGGCCTGGAGAAACACCATGCCCATGCGTGTAGTGGCTCCCCGACAGTGCCTCCGGCGCCCGCCTACATCTACATGCCTCACGTCACATAAGACGTGACTGTTGGGTTGACACTCGTGCCTAAGAGGCTTCATTTCCGTGCCTCCGGTGTTTCAATACACGTGCCTCACATGACACTTTCCGTGACCGTTATGGTTGCAGAGAATACACACCCGTGCCTCCGGAGCTGAGTATTCGGATCCATGCCTCTGCCACTGTAATTCTGTGCATCCACATGGCTAACAATCGTACGTGCCTGTAGAGGCCAGACTTCGGTGCCTCCAGAGCCTACACCCTTGTGCCTCACGTGCCATGAGCCGTGGCTTTTACGTTCCCCTGGAGACACACGGGACGTGGATCCATAGACTCCACAGCCGTGTCTCTTCAACTGAGATTTCGCAGCCATGCCTCTGCAGTCACACTTTTGTGCATCCAGGGAATTGATACCTATGTCGGTGGAGGCTTCAATGGGGTCGGTGCCTGCAGAGACTGTGATTAGGTGCCCCAGCCAGGCCTGGAGAAACACCACGCCCGTGCGTGTGGTGGCTCCCCGACAGTGCCTACGATGCCTGTCTGCATCTACGTGCCTCACGTCACATAAGCCGTGACTGTTGGGTTGATACTCGTGCCTAAGAGGCTTCATTACCGTGCCTACGGTGTTTCAATACATGTGCCTCACATGACTCTTGCCGTGACCATTATGGTTGCAGAGAATACACGTCCGTGCCTCCAGAGCTGAGTATTTGGATCCATGCCTCTGCCATCGTTATTTTGTGCATTAAGAGGGTTGACAATCGTACGTGCCTGTAGAGGCTAGACTTCGGTGCCTCCGGATCCTTCACCCTCGTGCCTGGCGTGCCATGAGCTGTGGCTTTTACGTTCCCCTGGAGACGCACGGGACGTGGATCCACAGACTCCACGGCCATGTCTCTTCAACTGAGATTTCGCAGCAATGCCTCTGCCAACACACTTTTGTGCATCCAGGGAGTTGATACCTATGTCTATAGAGGCTTCAATGGGGTCGGTGCCTGCAGAGACTGCAATTAGGTGCCCCCAGCGCCTACACGCATGTGCCTCACAGGACACTTGCCACCGTGTCGTGGCTCTTTAACAGACTATGCCGACCCAGGGAAGGTTACTGACTTCGGCGCCTTCTGCGCACACTTTTCTGCACCCAGAACCCAGAGAGGGTTTGTACTGAGCCAGGCCTGGAGAAACACCACGCCCGTGCGTGTATTGGCTCCCCGACAGTGCCCCCGGCGCCCGCGTCCATCTACGTGCCTCACGTCACATAAGTTGTGACTGTTGGGTTGACACTCGTGCCTAAGAGACTTCATTTCCGTGCCTCCGGTGTTTCAATACACGTGCCTCACATGACACTTGCCATGACCGTTGTCGTTGTAGAGAATACACACCCGTGCCTCTGGAGCTAAGTATTCGGATCCATGCCTCCGCCACTGTAATTTTGTGCATCCACATGGTTGACAATCGTACGTGCCTGTAGAGGCCAGACTTCGGTGCCTCCGGAGCCTACACCCTTGTGCCTCACGTGCCATGAGCCGTGGCTTTTATGTTCCCCTGAAGACACACGGGACGTGGATCCAGAGACTCCACAGCCATGTCTTTTCAACTGAGAGTTCGCAGCCATGCCTTTGCAGTCACACTTTTGTGCATCCAGGGAGTTGATACCTATGTCTATGGAGGCTTCAATGGGGTCGGTGCCTGCACAGACTGCGATTAGGTGCCCCCAGCGCCTCCACGCACGTGCCTCACATGACACTTGCCACCGTGTCATGGCTCCACACCACCATGTCTCTACAGACCGCACAATCGTGCATCCTTAACTGAGTATGCCGAACCTTGGCTCTGCCACCAAACTTCTGTTGTGTCCGCATGGTTGGTAGCCGTGCCTCGTCCAGACGCACGTCAATCCAAGCCGTGACTATTCCACCATGTCTGTCAAAATCTTATAGATTAGGTACGTATATATATTGTCGTCTTTGTGGATCGTAAAACCCTAGCCCTCTTCCCAGATCCACCGCACGGGGACCTGCATCGGAGGCAGCACGAGCTGGGCAATGGAGACGAGGAAGCGTGCCTCTAGCAACAAGAAGACGAGGTTCGCAGCTGTACCCGTGCCCTCTGAGCTCGTTAAGAGGAGCGACCGTGGCCCGCCCACTGGATCCGAGAACCATGTTGAGTCTGGTCCGGACCGCATCAGCGATATCCCGGACGCCATCCTCAGCGAGATCATCTCTCGTCTGCCCATAAAGGAAGGCATGCGCACACAAGTTCTCGCATCTCGGTGGTGCCGCATATGGCACACCGCACCACTCGAGATCGACTTCCGTGTGATCCTTGATACTCGTTCTACGAGATCTCTGGAAAACATCTGCTGCCAAATCATCTGTGTTCTCTCGGGTAAGCAAACCATCCAGGAAACATACCTCGGAACTCAATGCCGACATCTTAGCTGCAACTGTCGCGGAGAATCTATCGCCGATGACTTCAGTCTTCCTGTATCTGTCCTCTCCGATCACGAGGGCCCGATTCGCCACCTCTGCATCCCGGCAAGCTACCTCCAGTGCCAACCTTGTGGCATCGATGAGTTGTTCCTGTCTCGGAATCTGGACAAACTCCATGTTTTAGAGTTCTATCATATATTCCCAAATTTCTTCTATACAGGGTCATCAGCAGTCAGAATCCCTTCTTCTATGCCGTCGCCACCGGCATCCATCTCTAGATTTCGCTCGTCTCTCCATGCCGTCACCTTCGCCATGTGCAAACTAGAAGACAATCTAGTAGAAATGCTTTGCCTCCCACTACTCAGGAGACTTTCGCTGGTGAAGGTTTATATATCGGATGTCTCCTTGCGGAAGTTCATCAACCACGGTTGCCCTGCCCTGCAGTGCCTGCTGCTTGTTTGCAACAAGAAATTCACCTGTCTATGAATAAAATCAGCTAGGCTTGTAAGCATTGGCATTCATTCCGACGAAGGAAAACTGATCATTTTGGATGCGCCTTGCCTCCGGAGACTGCTACATGATTCTGTAGATGCACAAATACAAATAACAGTTGTGTCCGCGCCTGTGTTGGACACACTGGGAAAATTTTCTGAATTTCCCAACGAAACAAATATCATCATTGGTTCTACAGTTATTCAGGTACTGCCTCTGCATGTTACTTTGATCTGCGTTATTCAAAAGCACTTGACATTCACATCCACGAGCTAATAATACCTCGTTATGTGCTCAATGAAGGGTCTCTGCATAAGTAGCCTACACGCGGTGCTGGATTCTGTCAAGACCTTGTTTATCTCACAGACATGCTTTAATCTGGATGAGATTGTTGACTTGCTGCGATGCTTTCGATGCTTGCAAAACTTGTTTATCGAGGTGATGATTTCACACACGTTGAAAGCCCACGGACAATATACATAATATACTGGCACTAACTGCTCAGTTTTGCTCTTCATGTGTGTTTAGGGGGGAGGATGGGATCAAACAGGTATAACAAATGAATGTCGCCAAAAGCAGTTGGTGTTTCTCAATAATCACGACATTTGTTTGAGGACATTAACGTTGGAAGACTATGAAGTCACAGATGCAAACACTACATTTGTGACATTCTTTGTTCTCAATGCTAGGGTGCTACTGACAATCAGGCTTAAGTTTGGCCTGCGTAGAGATTTCACTCGTGAATTTTACAAACGGCAAGAAGAGGCACTTCAGATGGACAAAAGGGCTTCTAATTGTGTCAAGCTTAAATTAAAAACAACTTGCAAGCATATGCACATGGATTTAAAAAACACAGGTGTTGAATATCTGGATTTGCCAGATCCGTTCAACTGTGGATGCTGAAAATAGGTCTGGAGAGATGTACTTGCTGTATTGAATGATTGCATTGTGTAAACATGGTCAAACGATTCTCACTCATTTTCCACCGTACTGTCTGTAAGTTTTTTTTGAGGCTGTAAACTCATATTTTTAAAATTAGGGATATAAACGTTTATGCTTTCTGTTTTCAATATCGGTCATATGTTTCTGGACCGAATGATAAAGGAAATCAGCTCGCACAGATGCTCAAAAATCAAACTAGTATCCTCTTGTTTATCTCAGTTATTTTCCATGAAATTCTGTATTTTAAAAGCAACATGCGTCGACTGCAAACCTGCAACTGCTGCAACTGCGCCTCTCCGAAGGACGTCCGTGCACCCCACAGGAAACGAACCGGCATCGAGAGGTTGTGAAAACCATACGTCCGTGTGGACGCGTTAATAAAAACATTTGGAATGCTGTGATAACGACTTAAGGTCAGCAACGAACCTCCAATCACTTTTTAGATGTCGGGTTCCCATTATCATTACCATATTGAACAAAACTCATGCATCCGAAGAATTCGTCAAAGAAATAGATTATAGATTTTAAAGGTGCGCGCCGTGGCTTCACTCCCCTGTCCCTCGGAGTGGCCGTGTCTTGCAAAACAACCAGGAGAACCCAAAAACAACTAGGAGAACAACCATGCACCAACTGTTTAAAGACCGCGCATCTGTCAATGAACACGTCACTGAGAACATTTAGAATACAGAGGCCTTTAC
This sequence comes from Triticum dicoccoides, assembly GCF_002162155.2. NCBI lineage: Eukaryota > Viridiplantae > Streptophyta > Magnoliopsida > Poales > Poaceae > Triticum > Triticum dicoccoides. The sequence goes on from NC_041381.1 coordinate 133,683,924, forward strand.
GCGTGTCTCATTCTTATCATTACATGACGATGCGCACCGTGGCTTCACGTCCCTATCCCTCCGAGAGACCGTGTTAGAGAAAAGTACTTTGGAAAACAGAAGCATGGTCGTGCGTCATGGGCGTGCCTTATTTGCATGTAAGTCCGTGCGTGTTGGTGATGTCCGTGCGTGCCTCTATGATCATAATAAGCCAATAGTCTTGTCTTTGCCGCTGTACAGTAGCCCCATGTCAATGAGCAGGCACGTATTATAAGTGTCTGTTCTGTTTTCTGCCAACCCAGACTGCCCCCTCCCGCTCACCCGCTGTAAAGTTCATCGTCCCTTCTCCCTCGATTCTCCCTCTAGATCTAGGGTTAGTCCATTTTCTCTTAGTTTCTATGTGAATTTTTCGCTACGATCCGTTTTCCTCTCTGTTGGTTTTGTCTCTCCGTGTTTGAATGCGACGCATCTACGCTATTATGCTAGGAATTGCATGGAAAATCGTTGTGATCTAACCCAAATCCGCACAGTACGAGGCCGAACCTATACATGACCTGTGCTTATTAGGGATAGGTTGGTTGGGAGTCGGCGTTTGTGCTCGAGAACACTACGAGCTGCAGTGACCTGCGACGTCCAAGTCTGAGGTGAGCGATGAACTTTGCCGAGGGAGGTTGCTAGTTTAAATTGAAGCCCATAAGGTCTTGCAAACAACGGTGGTGGCCGGAAGTCCAAGGGAGTGGCCAGATGTTGAGCTCTATTGCGTAACCGGCCACAGTGTGCTGGAGATCGGTGTTTGGGGTGCTATTGACTGGGAGTCGGCGTCTGTGCTTGATGATAACGTTTGGGGTCCTGTACGCTGGAGACAAGGTTAACGTTGATGGATCATCCGTTTCAAATACAATCTAGCCACACATGTTCCGGTGGTTGGGTGTCGGCGACGATGGCGTATGGTTGCAGATGACGAAGTTGCTGGGTGCGGCTCTGACGAATTTACATATAATTTCAATGTTACAAACACTCCTTTGAGTGGCCTGTTGATAGACTATTGTTTCTCCTCTTTGCCTCTCTTGTCTTGAAATATACATTTGCTGAAGCTGCTTTTAAAAATAGGAAGCAGAAATCCTTTCACTGATTGACATTGACAACCAAGATTTTGAACTGCTCTAAAAATAGTCAATACTGAATTGTGATGAATTAAGCAACCACTTTTGGAAAATAAAATACTAATTTAATTAATTTCATATTTCCTCTGTTATTACATATGCCATATCTACTGTTCACCTTCTAATCAAAAGTTGTGCACGTGTCTTTTTAGGAAATTGCTTGTGAAAGACTATTTATGTAAAAATGCCAGTTTAGACGAATAGTTTTTCAAGATAATAAAATTTTCCTTGTCTTGAGAATTTCATATAACCGTTTTGTTGCAACGTATTCTAGGGGAAACCATGTGCTGTGATATATGTACCAACTTCGGTTGCCCTGGATTGGAGTCCGGTGTTCTTTACAGCGCGATAACAGTGCAACTTCCTCGATGCTTCAAGACATGCCTGGTAAGGAGAGATGTTTGCCACCCCGTGTTGCCCATCAGTTACTACCATATTGTTCACAACGCGATAACAGTGCATCTTACTAGTGTATCTTTCTGATTGAGGAAATAGAAGTTTCTACCATATTGTTGGAATGGAATGCCTACATTTAAGAATTTAATGACATGTTTTCAATTTTTTATGTACCTTGTTTTATCCAAATAGAAACCTGTTGAAAACAATTGGTACATATAAGATAAGCGCTATCTGTCTTGGTTATACATGTCGGTATTCAAGGATTCCTTCTTTCTGGTTTGATGATTTTTTCCCTTGCGCAGTATGTGCCATGCTATTGCAGGCAGCAAGTCACTTCTTCAATCTATCAGTGGAAAGAGCAAGCATTTCAAGAAGAAGGAAAACAAAGGAATCCAGTACTGATCACCAACGACGATCTATCATATGAGGTCTGCATCACTGATGAACACAACCAGTCAAAAATTCATGGACCTGGCTGGGAAAAGTTAATTAGTGACTATGATCTTCATTACCGAGATCTAGTCATCATAAACCTGGATACTGGGAGTCTGTCCATTGAGATAGATCTGAGACTCAGTGATTCTCAAGGAGGTCACAGGCCCCTTCCCAAACCATCACTAGGTAACTCCACCAACTTCCATCCTGTTTTATCATATACGTTTATCAGCATACTTTGGTGCTCCTACCCCTGTCCACTAAATGAATGTCATACTTACAGTCAAAGTTATTTCGAAAACGTTTTATGCAATTCTATTGATTATCATCCCAACTTGATCACATTCATTGTATTTAACCATTCCTTTTAACTTAAATATGGAGTCCATCAGTTTAAACAAATTTGTTTGAAAATGAGTTATTTTTTCCATGCAGCTCTTGATTTTCTAAATGACTCGGAAAGGGAGTACATTGAGAAAACAGTGTTTGGTCGAGGCGTAAACCTCTCATACAGACAATTTGGATAGATGATATACTATGTGTTTGAGACTGATGACTTCCCCACCGTACCCTTTGTGCAGCGTCTAAACATCACCAATGTCATAAATGGTCGCCTGGTTAGTCATTGAATATTTGTTTTGATCCACTGCCATGGTTTTGTTTGCTATTTTAGATGTTTTATGTCCTTGTACATTGATTTTATCTAGTAATATCGGTACAATCTGCAGAGAATCCCGTCTGCCGTTGTGAGGCTTCTAAATATGAACCTGGGATATCTACCTCAAAATGGTGGAATCATCCTAACAGAGATGTATGATGCAATAGACACAAGCACAACATACTCCATACGAACCGACGGCAGAATGGAGGTGACAGGTTTTTCAGATTTTGCCCGGGAAGCTCAGCTAAGTGTTGGTTCAATTGTCCTTGTCACAATTGAAAAGCGGTGGCCAACACTGGGAAACATGAAATTGCTGCGGATGATAATCAACGACCTTTCCTAATAGAGCGCTGCCGGTGGCTATACTTCCTAGTTCAATAATTTATGTATGTTTTTTGAACATGTTATACACACCACTTTTGTTATTTAGTTATGTCATGGTATGTAACTGAGCATATAATTATGTCGAAGAGGACGGTGGTGAAAATTTCCTGTAAAAGAAGGTGAAACACTTACAGTAATAATGGAGAATGATAAATGGAGTCGCTGAATAATAATAAAAGGATTCGCTGACTAATAATGGAGAATGTATGGTTGTGGTGAAGTGTGTTTCAGAATAGTTTAGTGACGTTGCTAGCTCCCCATGTTAGTACTATACATAATTTTCACTATGGTGCTCCGCATAATATCGTCATGCCAATTAGTTTGTTGCGATGAGCTCAAGCATACACCTCCAAAAAACCTAGTGCCTTTCCCTATGGCTCAGTCACCTTAAGCATCCATGCCTTTAGAAACTGTCAGTTAAAACACTTGATAGAACACAGGCACAGATTGACATCCATGCAATCACATAGATTCATGTCCGTGCCTGACGTAGCGTCGTACATGTGCCTCTAGCTGTGCTTCTCGTTGTATAAGTGTGTTTCGCAGCTGCATGCCCACGCCCCTCATTTCTTCTCGTGCCCATCTCGTACTTGCAACTATTTCAGACATGATCGTGCCTGTTCCATCGGCACATTCATGCCTCTAACAGTTAATTGGAAAACATTCCAGAAAACAGTAACGGATGCCTATTGTCAATCCTCACGTCACGTACATTCGACGTTCATTCCTTTGTCACAGAATAACATATAAGTTTAAAACGATTCTTGCTACACTTGTAAAACCCGGAATGCCCTGGATAAATGTTGAATCCCACCTTGCAGTAAAACCATGGAGACCGGTGCTTCCCAGAAACACATCTGTGGCTTTTTGCGCATGTAGTTCAGTGCACGGCTATTTGTTCGTGCCCGTGCCTCACGTAGCACCATAGCAACGAATTAACATCCGTGTAATCACGCAACTTCATCTCCCTGCCTCACGTAGCACCGTATGTGTGCCTCTATCTGCGCATCTTGTTGTATAGGTGCTTCTTGCAGCTGCATGTCCACGCCCCTCGTTGCTTCTCGTTCTTTCTGCCCATCTCGTAGCGTCAGTTGCAACACAGACATGCAACAGTGCCTCTGATAAAGCACAACACTTATACAACGAGAGTGCGAAAAGTTAACATTCGACGGTAAACTGAATGTATCACTGAAAACAATTGCCACGACCAGTGAATGTACCACGCCCGTGTGTCTGAGAGTTAAACCAGCCACTTCAAGCATGCTTCTCTTGGTCAGAGACTTGCGCATGAGATAAACTATAAAAGTTAACATTAGACATCAAACTACGCAAGACAACGATCATCTCCCCGACTTGCTGGAGATTCGACGGTTGTTAAAATCATAACTGCTGATTTTATTTTAATTTTTTATAAAGAAAAACCATGATCAAAAACCAAGGATGTGCACAACCGCACCGTCGGGAAGACGAAACCACAATCCACAACCCACGATGTGCACAACCGCATCGACAGTGAGATCATGCACTCCTTGCCGCTTCCCCGCCCTTAAATTTAGACTTCCGCTGCAGACTTGTCTTCCACAAACAACAGAAATCGCCATTGCGCTCCCACTCATTGTTCCCCACGAAATATCAGATTGCAGGAGGACGAACTTCTCCAGGCCATGGGATTCACCAAGGAATTCGAGGTGCAGGCCCATGGCAACACCAACTTGCAAGTGATCCACACCAACGAGTTGCACAAGGCGGCCACCATCATCAAGCAGTACGAGCGACACCTCAAATTCGAGCGCCACAAGATCGTCGGAGTTGATGTGGTGTACACCAACGATGTTGGCCAAGACCAGAAACCAGCCCTCGTCCAACTCTCCGTCGGCAAAGATCATCCGGTGCTGATCTTTCAACTGAGCGCCGCCGACAAGAACTGCACCAGGTTCGACAACTTCCTCGCCGACCCCAGGTACACGTTTGCTGGCTTCTCCATTGACAGCGACATAGAGATGCTCGGCCGCGTCGGACTGGAGATCGTCCACTTCGTCGACATCCAGAAGGAATGGAGGGTGCCTACAGCTACCAAGCCCCTGGACTCGCTTGGCGATGTCTCAGGCATCCTTGTCCACGACTACTACAAGGACATGAAGAAGAAGATCACCAACGCAGAGCACCAGCGCTGGGCGCGCATGCCCCTGACCATGAGGCACATCGAGTACGCGGCAAAAGATGCTTACACTGCGTACGAGATATGGAGCCGCCTCACCACTATCCAGGAAGGGCTCTGCCGGGAAAAACTCGAGAAGGAGCAGTCCAGGAAGCGCGCAAGGTCCTGGGGCGACTATGACTACTGAAGCAGGTGGTCCCGGCCAAGAAAAGTATCTACAAGATTGCTCATGCCATTCTAGATTTCTCGTTACATTTGCTTTCTCTCAAGACTACTGTTTGCTTGTTCTAAATTTAGATTTGCTTTTGTCGCAGTTAACCTTGTAGTTTGCTTCCAGTTTACATATGTTCTGAAAAAGTTTATTTCCAATGCAATGTTGGAGTTTTCTATTATTAGAATATATTGGCGTGAACTAGAAAATATAAACACAGTACAGATGCTACACGATTAGCGTAACGCACATGCACTAGTAACTTTGTGGATGCAGCGTCGAAATGCAGGGACAACAACTACAAAATGCTACTAAAAGCAATGCACAATGTTCTAACAAACCATTGCACACGCAATATTAAAAATAGTTCGAATGCAACACTTTTGAAAAACATTTTGAATACAGAGGTAGTTAGGTGTTTATTCTCGTTGCAAAACATTACTTACGTCCGTGACCCTCAAAGAAGAACACTACAGAGGCACGGTTGTCCGTCAATAACACCAACTACTTAAAACACCCACGGAGGCACTTCTGTGCATCCACTCCTATGGGGACCGTGCATAAATTTGCTTCAGGTCCATTAATGAGGCTGAATGACTTCGAAGACACATCGAACTCATAAGCCATGGCCCCCGCAATGAAAACGTGCCAATGAAAGCTTCTTGAAAATAGAGGCACACCTTCACGTGCTTGCACCACGATCCTTCGCGTCCGTACCTCCCTTAGAATCACGTCCGTGACTTACGGCCAACTTCCGACGTATCGGGTCTATGAAGATTTGCATCCTACACCTCCGTGCCTCGACAAGTACGACGACCGTGCTTGTAACTGTGAAGCGTATAGGACAACTTAGGGACGACCTTGCAACTATTTCAGACATAACCGTGCCTGTTCCGTCAACACATTCATGCCTCTCAAATTTAACTGGAAACATTCCGGAAAACAGTAACGGACGCCTATTGTCAATCCTCACGTCACATACATTCGACATACATTCCTTCGTCACACAAGTAATAGCCATGCCTCTGCCACAGAACATATATTTGAAAAATGATTCTTCCTACATATGTGGTTTTTTGCGTATGTAGTTGAGTGCATGGCTATCTGTTCGTGCCCACGCCTCATGTTGCACCGTAGCACGAATTAACGTCCGTACAATCACGTAGCTTCATCTCAGTGCCTCACGTAGCATTGTATATGTGCCTCTTGTTGCGCCTCTCGTTGTATGAGTGCTTCTTGCAGCTTCATGTCCATGTCTCTCGTTGCTTCTCGTTATTTCTGTCCATCTGGTAGCGTCTGTTGCAACACGGACACACAACAGTGCCTCTGAAGAAACACAGCACTGCTCCTCCCAGCGAATGTATGAAGAAAACATTTGCCACTCCTTATGAATGTACCACGCCTGTGTGTTTGAGAGTTAAACCAGCCACTTGAAGCATGCTTCTCTTGGTCAGAGACTTGTGCCTCTACATACTGCCCCTGCATGCCTCACTAGATAAATTGTAAAAGTTAACATTTGACAGCAAACCACGCAAGAGAGCTATCATCGCCATGACTTGCTGGAGATATGACGGTTGTTAAAAACATAGCTGCTGATTTTATTTTAATTTTTTATATAGAAAAACCATGATCAAAAACCCAGGATGTGCACAACCGCACCGTAAGGGAGACGAAACCACGATCCAGAACCCACGATGTGCACAACCGCATCGACAATGAGATCGTGCACTCCTTTGCCGCTTCCCCCCCATTAAATTTACACTTCCGCTGCGGACTTGTCTCCCACAAACAACAGAAATCGCCATTGCGCTCCCACTCACTGTTCCCCATGAAATACCAGGTTGCAGGAGGACGAACTGCTCCAGGCCATGGGATTCACCAAGGAATTCGAGGTACAGGCCCACGGCAACACCAAGTTGCAAGTGATCCACACCAACGAGTTGCACAAGGCGGCCACCATCATCGAGCAGTACGAGCGACACCTCGAATTGGAGCGCCACAAGATCGTCGGAGTTGATGTGGAGTACACCAACGACGTTGGCCAAGATCAGAAACCAGCCCTCATCCAGCTCTCCGTCAGCATGGATCATCCGATGTTGCTCTTTCAACTGAGCGCCGCCGACAAGAACTGCACTAGGTTCGACAACTTCCTCGCCGACCCCAGGTACACGTTTGTTGGCTTCTCCATCGACGACGACATAGAGATGCTCGGCCGCGTCGGATTGGAGATCGCCACTTCGTCGACATCCAGAAAGAATGGAGGGTGCCTATAGCTACCAAGCCTCTGGACTCCCCTGGGGACGCCTCGGGCATCCTTGTCCACGACGTAGAGCTCACCAACGCAGAGAAGCAGCGCTGGGCGCGCGTGCCCCTGTCCAGGAGGCACATCGGGTACGCGGCAAAGGACACTCACGCTGCGTACGAGATATGGAGCCGCCTCACCATCATCCAGGAAGGGCTTCATTGGGCAAAACTCGACAAGAAGCAGACCAGGAAGCGCGCTAGGTCCTGTGCGACTACGACTACTGAAGCAGGTGGTCCCGGCCAAAAGAAGTATCTAGAACATTGCTCACGCAATTCTCGATTTCTCATTAGATTTGCTTTCTCTCAAGACTGCCGTTTTCTTGTTACAAATTTAGGTTTGCTTGTGTCATAGTTAACCTTGTACTTTGCTTGCAGTTTACATGTCTTTTGCACAAGTTTATTTCCAGTGTACCACATAGGCACTTATGTGCCTATGTGCCTCTCATACCAAGGAGACCGTGCGTAACTTGGCTTCAAGCAGTTTTACGCAACATTCTAGACGCCAACCAAAAGATTCACCTTCTCTCTAATAAGTTCATTAACGAGGTCTAATGCCTTCGAAAACACATGCAGCTCATAGTCCATGCCCCCCGCAATGAACACGTGTGAATGACAGCTTCTTTAAAGCAGAGGCAGCTTTAAAGCAGAGGCACACTTTCACATCCTTGCATCATGATCCTTTTGCGTCCGTACCTCCGTTAGAATCACGTATGTGCCTCCAGTTCGTTACGTGTGTGCCTCTACATCGAGTAAAACCGTACCCCTGTCCGTGTTCTCAGAAGCACATCTGTGGCTTTTTTGGGCATGTTGTTGAATGCCTCTATAGAACCTAACCATGTTGAAACCATATTCAAATCTAACCACACTGAAATCTCTAGAATAAAATATGTGCCCCAGTTGAGACGTTTATTTTGAACTACTTGAAACTGCAATCTATAATAAAACAATACAGTGTAATAAAACATGCGCCTTCCGACAAAATTATTGTACTGGAAACTCCAATTTGTAATAAAACATACACCTTCCATCACAAATTAATTGGGTCAACATTGCACTAACCAATACAATGTGAATTGTTCTGCCTGGTACGAAGTTATTGCAAAGTTGACACATTTCTTTTTGGATGGGGCAGTACTACTACTTAAGAACAAAACACGATTGCTTGACATGGAAACGAAACTGTCTCCATTTTGACATCAACGATTGCTTGACATGGAAAGCATAAAAAACCATGGAAAAGCAAACATCTACCAACAAAACTACACTACTCCCCGTCGTCGGAGATGTCCACTATCTCCATTCTAACATCGACGTCATTGGCCTCCGCCTCCTGCTCCGCATCCAGCTCGTCGAAGAGAGCATCGGTCTTCGCCTGTTCTTCCTGGAGGAAGTGTCGGTTGGACTCCACATACGCCTCATCTTGGATGGACTCCAGGATAGCGGTCTGCTCCGCCATCAAGGCCGACTCACCGAGATAGAACTCCGCCTCGTCTTCCTCGTCTATGCCTTCCTCGTCGTCCTCGTCATCCTCGTCGTCCACGCCTTCCTCATCGTCCAACTCATCCTGGTCGTCCATGCCTTCATCGTCGTCCTCCTCATCCTCGTCCACGCCTTCCTCGTCGTCCTCCTCAACCTCGTCACCCACCTCCTCTTCCTCCATCAGATCTCCCCCAACTGGATCGCCCCCCTCCTCTTCCTCCATGACATCTCCCCCCACTGGATCAACTCCCTGCATGAGCTTCGACGCACGCCCCTCCACTTCCCCCACATTTCCAATCTCCTCCGGCCCTGGTGAGTCCGGAGACATGCACGCTGCGACCCGAGCGGCGCGCCTCGAACGGATGTCCTCCTGCAACTGAAAGCGGCGCTCGGGAGTAAGCATTGCGTAAGTAGTTATCTTGTGCCGAACCATGGCGGGGAACGTCACAAACGAAAAGAGGAAGATGGATGATTTCCTAGGATTGCCGACGAAAGAGGGAGAAGCGGGATGATGTCTAGTGGTGGCGGACGCCGCTCGGCTTAAATAACTACTCCTTGACCTCGAGCGAGGAGCCGGAACGCTGACACGCGGCATTCACTTCCCCGACGGATGAGGCGGCCATCGGTCCTTTTGGATTCCGCAACGTCGACACATGGCGTTCACTCTATTAAATACTACCTCCACCTCCTGTAGAGCGGCGTCACCAGAGGAAACGCCCGTCGGACCCTTAGGTTTCCGGAGCGGCGTCCAGCCGGCGTTCACATGACGCCCGTCGAACGGTGGGGTTTCTGCAATCAACACACGCATGTGACACTGGGTAACGCATCAGCGTGCCTGTCCTAGCTTCATAGTTGTGCCTTTCAGTGCGAACGATTCAACAGAATCATTTGGAACACCAAAACAAACTAACATCACCCTACACAATGCCACGCCGTGCCTTCCTGGGACCCATGACCGTGCGAGGAATATACCACACCAGCGTCTCTCGAATAGGCCATTCCGTGCCTCACAGAGTAAACAGTGGGTGTTCACATCTGAACCAGTTCCGCTGGGACTCCCCAATTAAGGAAAGAACCTGACGGTGCCTTTGTGGGCTGAACGCCCATGCCTTTCCGTCTGATCGAGTCGACAAAATCATCCGGAACTCAAACACACGGGAATGTGACTCTATATTATATGGCAGCATGCCTTTTAGCGCTTCACGCCCGCGCCTGCGACCCTTAACACCGGCACGAATGTCCACGCCATCGTCAGTGCATAAGTCATCGTCCGTGCCTATATTCACTTCACGCCTGTGCCTTTAATAAAAGAAGTATGACGTAACTCAGTACAGAACCATGGCTTTTGAAAACAAGGAACTTACGCTTTTAAACAACTCGACTCTCGAATCGGCCACTCACAAAGTAAACAACTAGCATTAACATCTAAACCCATCCTGCCTTCATTCCACGATAAACGTACGAATGTGACTACGGGAAAGACGAATCCATGCCCCCATGGGATTCACGTGCGTTCCTATATTTATCAAAGAGTCAATGGAATCATTTCGAACACAAATACACGCGAACGTGACTCCATATAAAACTACACCATGAAACTGCTGGATGCAAGCCCGTGTCTGTGACCCGAAACACTGCCAACACAGAAAAGCCACGAACGTACATGCCTTCATCAGTACGTCATTACAATACTAGGTACACAAACACAGACGAGCGTGACTCTATATAATACCACACCATGCCTATGACTCTCCATCAGATCGAGTCAATGCCTTTATCGAGTACTACACACAACAACAACAAAGAATCGTGACTGTGCTTTTGAAAACAAGGAAAGAAGCTTTCAAAAACAGCTTCAACAGTGAGTGTTCCCATCTGAACCCATTCCGCTGGGTTACCACAACTAAAGAAACGAACGTGACTCTGGATAATAAGAAGACTTGCCTCCGCAGGATTCACGTCCATTCCTCTCCAACAGAATGAGTGAGTGCGATCATTTCGAAATACCAAAAGACTAGACCGATGGTAATGTGACTCTGACTGTGCGTAATGCAACCATATGCCTCTGTCGGCTGACTGGTCGTGCCTCTCGGTCTGAATGAGTCGACAGAAGCATTCGAAACAGAAACAGGGGCGAGTGTGCCTCTGTATAAAACAGCATGATGCCTTTGTGGGACGCACGCCAGTGCCTGTGACCCGAAATATTGCCAAGAGGCATGAAAGTCCACGCGTTTATGAGTACACGCTACTTAGTACAGAACCGTGGCTATACGGACTTTAGGCCCGTGTTTTGCTTGAAAAACATGCCTTCTACATCCACGCGTCTGTGCGCCTAACAAGCAAGGAACGAACCCTGACGGTGCCTTTGGGGGCTGAACGTCCGTGCCTCTAATAAAAGAAGTATGACGTAACTCAGTATAGAACCGTGGCTTTTGAAAACAAGGAACTTACGCTTTTAAACAACTCGACTCTCGAATCGGCCACTCACAAAGTAAACAGCTAGCATTAACATCTAAACCCATCCTGCCTTCATTCCACGATAAACATACGAACGTGACTACGGGAAAGACGAATCCATGCCCCCATGGGATTCACGTGCGTGCCTATATTTATCAAAGAGTCAACGGAATCATTTCGAACACAAATACACGTGAACGTGACTCCATATAAAACTACACCATGAAACTGTTGGATACAAGCCCGTGTCTGTGACCCGAAACACTGCCAACACAGAAAATCCACGAACGTGCACGCCTTCATCAGTACGTCATTACAATACTAGGTACGCAAACACAGACGAGCGTGACTCTATATAATACCACACCATGCCTATGACTCTCCATCAGATCGAGTCAATGCCTTTATCGAGTACTACACACAACAACAACAAAGAACCGTGACTGTGCTTTTGAAAACAAGGAAAGAAGCTTTCAAAAACAGCTTCAACAGTGAGTGTTCGCATCTGAACCCATTCCGCTGGGTTACCCCAACTAAAGAAACGAACGTGACTCTGGCTAATAAGAAGACTTGCCTCCGCAGGATTCACGTCCATTCCTCTCCAATAGAATGAGTGAGTGCGATCATTTCGAAATACCAAAAGAATACACCGATGGTAATATGACTCGGACTGTGCGTAATGCAACCATATGACTCTGTCGGCTGACCGGCCATGCCTCTTGGTCTGAACGAGTCGACAGAAGCATTCCAAACAGAAACAGGGGCGAGTGTGCCTCTGTATAAAACAGCACCATGCCTTTGTGGGACGCACGCCAGTGCTTGTGACCCGAAATATTGCCAAGAGGCACGAAAGTCCATGCGTTTATGAGTACAAGTCATGACGCTACTTAGTACAGAACCGTGGCTATACGGACTTCAGGCCCGTGTTTTGCTTGAAAAACATGGCATCGTGATGTGCGTTCTTTCTTGAAAACCATGCCTTCTACATCCACGCGTCTGTGCGCCTAACAAGCAAGGAACAAACCCTGACGGTGCCTTTGTGGGCTGAACACCCGTGCCTCTCCGTCAGACTAAGTCGACGGAATTATTCGGAACACAAACACATGGGAACGTGACTCTATATTATGCGGCAGCATGCCTTTTACCACCGCACGTCCGTGCATGTGACCCTTAACACTGCCACGAACATCCACGCCATTGTCAGTGCACAAGTCATGTTGCTGCCTGGTTCAGAACCATGGCTGTATTCACTTCCCGCCCGTGCTTCTAATAAAAGAAATGCCACGCAACTCAGCACAAAGCCGTGCCTTTTAAAAACAAGGAGCTTACGCTTTTAAACACCTCGACTGTCGAACCAGCCACTCGCAAAGTAAACTTTAAGCGTTAACATCTAAACTCATTCCGCTTTGTTTCAATATTAAATGTACAAAACGTGACGCTCTGATAGACCCAACCATGCCCTCATGGCATTCATGTCCGTGCCTCTCCATTTGATCGAGTCGACGCAATTATTCTGAAACCAAACATAGACGAGCGTGACTCTACATAGTACCACACCATGATTATGCCTCTCCACTCAATGTGCATCACAGAATATACAGAGTCACACTGGCCCGTGTTTCACACCCGTGACTCTACATAATACTACACTTACCGTGACATGCGTTATTTGCTTCAAAAACGTGACTTCTACATCGATGCGACTGCGTGCCTAACGTGACTCAGCCTAACGGGAAAATGTGACTCAATAGACTCGACGCCCATGCGTATCCAAGTGAATGAGTAAGCGGAATCATAGAGTATACAGAGTTACACTCGCCCGTGTTTCTGACGAAACAGTGAACAGTGGGTGTTCACTATTGAAGCTGAACGGTGGTGCCTCTCCGTCTGAACGAGTCGATAGAAGCATTCGAAATAGAAAGTCGACGAGTTTAACAGTACAAATCATGACCCCACATGGACTTCAGGTCCGTGTTTTTCATATTCGTGTCTCTCGAATCGGCCATGCTTTCACCTTCATGTTTTGGCACCATGATGTGCGTTATTTGCTTGAAAAACGTGACCTAGCGTGACCCAGCCTAATGCAAAAACGAGACTCAATAGACTCGATGCCTATGCGTATCCAAGTGAATGAGTAAGCGGAATCATTTGAACCAAAACTATGCAAGGTTCGGCAAAACGTGCTCCCCGCGGGAAAACAAGGTGCCTCTGGTGGAAGCACAACCATGCTCCAACTGCTAACATGCGACATCCATGACCTTAGCCTACTCATCTACATGTGCCAACAAACGAAACAACACGACGATAATGCAACGCATAAATGCCTTACAGATTCATGGCAGTATAAAACGCCACATGCCCCAACGCAATGGAAAAACACGCTACAAGATCTCTGCCTACACTCCAGCAACGTTCTTGATCGGCTGCTAGGCGAGCATGTCTTCAATCTCCTTCTTCGTTGCCTCATAACTTTCCTCCACAGCAGCAAAGGAATCCTCCACCAGGCTCTTGTACTTGACGAGGACCCTAGCATTCTCATACATAAGCTGCCCCACTTCGCCCGACAGCTTCCGCACCAACGCATGGCTCTGCTCATATAGATTCTTCAAGCGGGCGGCCTCCCAATCCTTCTGGTTGAGCTCGTTTAGAAGCTTCTCATTCTCACACAAAGATCGAACTATGAGACCAGTGGACTTCTCCACAGAGGCATTGCTCTGCTGCAGCAACTTCTCCAAACGAGCGATGAACTGCTGCTGCTTAATTAACTCATCGAGCAAGTCGTCGCTGGCTAAGGAATTCTGTACTGCCATCTTGCCGAGATCGTCTCCATGGCAAATGCGCTTGTGGGAGGAATCGCATCCACGCGAGAGATTGTTCGACACCTGGGCAACGGGGCAGGATATTCCTGCCGCCGCTACGGCGTAGCGGTGGCACCTCTCCCTTCTTTCCGCGGCTTTTGTCCTTGCTGCCTGGTTGCTTGAACAACCAGAAGCCCTCTTACCGGCCATGGCGAAAGCAAGGAGCTACCAGCAAGAAAGAGGTGCCTGTCTCTAGAGAATTGTGGACGTGGGGTGTTCGATGAGAAGGTAGCTTTTTATAACATACGCAAACCAGTCAGATGGTCAAACGGAGTAACCAGCGCCTCGAATTCTCCCAATCTATCTTAAATACCTCGAACTCTTCACGGCTGGGAAACACCAGTACTATCATTTTGTCTTCCCGTGCGTTCGTCCACACCACAACCACTCAACTATTTTCCAATGGTCCGTACATACTCAACAGAAAACATCTCAAACACAGTTAACTTACTATGTATGTCTGTCTGCACTCCAGAGAACTTACTATCAAATTCATACCATTCTCCATTGACATTTTTTGTTTTGAAATGATATTTATATCAAAATCTAACTCCAGGTGACTCGTTCATGTTGCTACTTAGTACAGAGCCGTGGCTATACGGACTTCAGGTCCGCGTTTTGCTTGAAAAACGTGGGATCGTGATGTGCGTTCTTTGCTTGAAAAACATGCCTTCTACATCCACGCGTCTGTGCGCCTAACAACCAAGGAACGAACCTTGACGGTGCCTTTGTGGGCTGAACGCTCGTGCCTCTCCGCCTGATCGAGTCGACGAAATTATTCGGAACACAAACACACGGGAGTGTGGCTCTATATTATACGGTAGCATGCCTTTTAGCGCTTCACGCACCTGCCTATGACCTTTGACACTGCCACGAACATCCACACCATCGCCACTGTACAAGTCATGTCGCTACCTGGTACAGAATCGTGGCTGTATTCACTTCACGTCCGTGCTTCTAATAAAAGAAGCACCACGCAACTCAGCACGAAGCCGTGGCTTTTTAAAACAAGGAGCTTACGCTTTTAAACACCTCAACTGTGCAAAGTAAACTTTTAGCATTAACATCTAAACCCATTCCGCTTTGTTTCCATAATAAACGTATAAAACGTGATGCTCCGACAGACCCAACCATGCCTTCATGGCATTCATGCCCGTGCCTCTTCTTCTCAACGAGTCAACGGAATCATTTCGAACACAAATACAGGATACCATGTCGTGCCTTCCTGGGACCCATGACCGGGCGAAGAATATACAACACCAGCGTCTCTCGAATAGTCCATTCCGTGCCTCACAGAGTAAACAGTGGGTGTTCACCATGACTTCGAACCAAACTATGCATTTCTGCGATTAACGCCCGTGCTTCTCCATCTGATCGAGTCGACGGAATTATTTTGGAACCAAACACAGACGAGTGTGACTCTACATAATACCACACCATGCCTATGCCTCTCCACTCAATGTGCCTCACAGAATATACAGGTCACATTGGCCCGTGTTTCATGCCCGTGACTCTACATAATACTACACTTACCGTGACGTGCGTTATTTGCTTGAAAAACGTGACTTCTACATCGACGCGACTGCGTGCCTAACGTGACTCAGCCTAATGGGAAAACGTGACTCAATAGACTCGACGCCCGTGCGTATCCAAGTGAACGAGTAAGAGGAATCATTTGAACCAAAACTACGCAAGATTCGGCAAAACATGCTCCCCGCGGGGGAACGAAATGCCTCGGGTGGAAGAACAACCGTGCTCTTACTGCTAACACGCGACATCCATGACCCTAGCCTACATGTACCAACAGAACGTTTTGGTCACGTTCATTCCTCTCCAACAGAACAAGTGAACGGAATCATTTGGAAATACCAAAAGCATACACCCGTGGCAACGAGACTCCGACCAATGCGCTAGCATGCTTCCATTGAGTTCATGTCCATGCCTCTCCAAAACAACCATGAAACGTGACTCTGAGTAATGCCAAACCATGCCCCTGTGCATCACACAACAACACTAAAATCAAAAAATGCTAACATCCCACAGACTAAGACTTAAGAAAGCCAAGCAAAAAACAAGCTCATCGAAGTACACAGAAAGATGCAGCAGTCTTGATGTCCAAACCTACGGTCTAAGATTCAAGACGCTTCCCCTTTTTCCATAGGAGGATGAGCGCTGGTGGCCTCACTTCCATGCGAATCACCATGGAACGTCATAGAAAACATCTGTAACACATGCAGGAACGAACATGACTCTTGGTAACACCAAACCCTGCCACCGTGGATGTCACCACACTAAAATAAAAAATGTTCCGGCAGTTGAGCAAGCAAGGAAAAAAACAAGACCATCAAAGCCCATAGAAAATTACACCAATCTTGATGTCTAGACGGACGGTCGAAGATTCGAGACGGTTCGACCATTTCCCTCTCTCCCTCCACTACTTTCTTGCTTTTGCTTTCACACCGAAAATCTTGAACACTTCACCAGTTCCCCTCTCTTGAACACCCTCGTCTTTCCTTCTGCCCCCATTATCCAATCCAGCAGACCAACCAAAAATCGAAATCGTGTTCGCCTCACCCACCAGCTGCCATCCACTTCGAGATACAAGAAGTCAGTCGGTGCCCGCGAAAGCATCAAAAACCTCTCCCGGCAGCGGCGGCGACTGACGGTGACGACCCGTGCTCGCGGCGGAGATACCAACAGAGAGCAAGGACAAAAACAAGCCGATGGATGCGACGAATCCCTCACAAGCAATCGAAGGTAAAAAAATATTAATCCATTACATTCCATTACCACAGGTCGATCAAAGCGATTTTCCCCCTTCTTGACGGACATGAACCCTAACCGCCACACAAAACCGTGTTTCCAAAAAGTCTGTCTAGACTTTTCTAGCAAAATTGAAATAAGGTAGACACGCGTGCAATGGGATGCTACCCTTACCCGTCACAGAAATCTGCTCGCAAGGAATTTGCCTAAAACATATTGTGCATGCCAGAACTATCTAGAACACCGCTCTAGATTCAAACCATGAGAGCATCCTTAAATTCAAAACCTGGTATTTACAGGAGATTCTATATATCTGTTGGTTGCCCCTCTTTCAAATTACGTGCCTCTCTCGTATTAACGTCCATGCACCAATAATAGATATAGCTGTGTGCTTATAGCGTGAAACAACCTGTGCCTCTCCGACAATGCCGTTTTTTTGTCCACGAGATGCATCTCCTCTTTTTGCTGTGAAATTCAATTATGGTTCTACTGCTGCTAACGCCTGGGCATTTTTATGCAGCAAGGACTGGTAATAAGGAAAACAGGGTACCTGCGGAACATCCTGCCGTGCAGCAAGGTACTATAAAAGGCTCACACAATCCATATAACAAAAATTATGTAGCAGCAGCATTAAGTTAACCAATTGCGTCCACAAAATCCTGGGAAATTGCACTTCGATGAAATTTTTCGCACACTATGTGTATTATTATTCATCCGAGAACATTTTATCTTACACTCTAAACCATACAGTTATTGCTCAAATTTACAGAATATCATTTGTAGTGTATTTTTTCCTATGAAAAAAGACTTCCCCTCACTGATATGGACCTGACAGCAGACATACTGCTCACACCTGACCCTAATTTCTATCAATGATTGGCGAAACAAAGATTTAGTGGGAAGACTTGATATAACAAGAAAACAATGGATTGATCGCTTTTCTAGGTCACGAAATGAAAGAAAAGGGTTATCTTATGAATCTATGTAAATTAACCTTTAGAATCTTTTTTGTGCAGCCGTGGAAGACATACTTTTAAAACTATATCCCATTTATTTCGATGTTACTTCGTAATCCTTTTGTTACATAATCATCATGCAGGTGATGGAGAACTAGATATTGAAATGATTTTGTCTAAACTTAATAGTTCATATCCAGGAAAACCAGACATCTCTCCTCACCCGTCAGAAAAAAGAACGAAGCAGACCATGCACAGGGAAGCACCCAAGAAAGTGCCAGCACTAGCTTCCAGCAGGGAGGGCAACAAAAAGCAAGTGACTAGCAGCAGAAAAGAGGAGCAATCAGAAACCAAGACTATCATTCTTCCTAGAGGAAAAAGACAAAAGATAAAGGACAAAACTCAACTCATCAGCGACGGTGGTAGCTTGAAGCAGCAGCAGCCAAGTCCTCTAATGATAATCCCGCCAGCAGTTCCACGCACCAACAATGATGTAAATAAAGCTAAGAAGAAAAACAGAAGACAACGGTTGGAAGAAAACAAGGATGATGCCAGCAAAGAGTCAAAGCGTGATACTCCCGACGACGACGATGGCACAAAATACGATGATGATGTCATTTGTACAGAGGGCGATGGCACCGCAGGGGACAACGGTGGCGCAGCAGAGGACAGCAGCGATGATGTAAAAACCATATTCTCTACAGATTTTTGCTACCGCTTTACACCAAACCATCCTCTATAATAAAACCCTCTCTTTCTCAACAGATAAAAACAAGGCAGAAGCGCACAAAGAGAAGAAAGACAAGTGGAAAAGAATTGGCAGCACCAACGGATGATGAACAGGAGGCAACAACAAATAAGGACAAATGCGAGATCAAGGCAGGAGCAGCATTTGATAATGTCAATAAAGCATGGAAATTACTTGAGGAACGTCACCGGCAAGATGTTAGGGAAGCCGGGTTTGGAAGCATAGAGGGATGCCAAATAAAGCGCTCCATATGCAAACCACTTGCAACACACATCTACGACAAAATGGACATAGAAACCATGAAAATAAAGTTCGGTGAAGCTGATCAGCAGAAAGAAATCACAATAACAAAGGAAGGCATCCACAAGGTGTTTGGGTACCCAAACGGTACGGAAAAGACAGCACCAAGGCCAAAGATTTCCACCGAGACAGTGGTCAAACTGGTCACAGAACTTGGCCTCAAGAAAATGGGTTTCGATCACGACGATCTGTTTAAAGAACTAGAAAAATTGGTGAAACAAGATGACAAACAATCAAACAGGAAATCAGTTAAAATATTTTTCCTTATTTTTTTCCACAACATTCTCTATGGAACAACCTCCCCTACCTTCTGCAAACAAGCCATTATGGTCAAGGACTTGGACTATCCAGAAATGGCAAAGATGGATTTCTGCCAGGTAATCGTCGAAAGTATTAGGGAAGGAGCAAAGACATGGAAGAAGCACAGCTTGTTTCCCCAGGAAGAAAAGAACAAAAAGCATCTCAATGGTTTGGCGCAGGGACCAGTAATAATGTACCTCGACTACCTGCTGCTGCTGACCGACACAAAACAAATGCGGAAGATTGCCAAGACAATGGACAAGACATCATTATCGCGAGCAAACCACCTAAAAGAGAGTGACTTAAGGAAAATAGCTAGGGCAGACATGAAAACTGACGGAAAAGCACGACCAGACGACTATGAATTTGGCAAGATACAGGTATAGCCCTATTGAATATACATGCATTATCCCTTGTAAAAACGGCTTCCAGTCTAACCAATTCCATCATGCCGAAACAATGCAGACATGGAAAGGAACAGCAGAGAGGATCTTCTATGCCAACATAGCAACACCTTCGTATTCAACAAAGATGATACCAGCACAACAACAGGAGCACCAGCAAACGACCAAGCTACTACCACCTCCAACCAAGCGACAGGATGAAGCACATGTCAGCACAAGTGGAAGCAAGGAACCAGTCACAGGCACCAACACAGGATCATATGAAATATTCGGAAGGATAGAAGAAATGTTGAAACAAGTACTCGACGAAACAAAACAGATACCCGGAGTAACGACCAGGGCTGGACACCAATGCAGCAAACAAAAGAAGGAATTAGATGAAAGCATGAGGAACACAGTGGTGCGACAAACAACGGCCGTGATTGATTCTCTCGAACAACTTAGAGAATTCCAGGACATTGTTCACAGAGTGAGCTTTCAAGAAGAGACGACGCTGAAGCTGCAGGATGGAGCAGACGCAGCAGACATAGTTGCACCTGTACATGGCAACCACACGAAAGAAATCGTAGCCGCACAAGAACCAGGAGGGAGGAGAAAAAGAAAGAAGGAAGAACAGGACCAACAAAACAAACATGAAGGGAAGAAAAGAATAACAAAATCAAGAACACAGAACTCGGGAATTAGCCAGAGGGAGACAGAAGAACATAACAAGGTGCAAAAGGAGCAAAACAAGGAGGACGTATCAACAAACACATCAAGTGCCGAAGGACAGCAATAACAAGGTAGAAAAGTAGCTGCAGAAGCAGAGAATCAAGATGAGAAACGGGTAAATGAAAAAAGTGACTCGAAAGCGATGCTTTCAAACTTGAGCTTACAAAATCTCCCTTCAATTATGTCAGGGACACGGCAACAGAACGCCACCAAAACATAAAGGCCAACACAACCATGTCGTCAAGAACACCGAGCAAGGGGATGGAAGCAATAGAACAAGCAACCCAACAACAGATAATGCTCCCTCAAGAGCGTCAACAGGAGCAGTACAAGAGACAAACAGGATCGGAGGCAGCAAAGACGTGAGTATAAAAAATCAGTCTCTTCTCTCTAAAAAGTATCTTCTCTCTAAACTAAAAACGCTCCTGAGTTAACTGACAAATCTGCAACAAAATATACACTCAGTCGGACAAATATCATATCAACGCTCCCGCAAACGAGCCACGGGCTGATCTAGCATCGACCGTTGACAGCACGGCAAAAAAACAAGAAGAAAACAACAAAGAAGAGGTAAAACTTCCAAACCCACTTTGCCCAAATACCGTCAACTCATATTGTTTCAACTAGCAGGTATTACAAGCACAGCAAAGAGAAGAGGATGCCCATGCAAGTCAGAAAGTTCATATAGAAGAGCTTTTCAGCACAAGAGCATCTCAGATGACCTATACAGGGGAGAAAGCCTCAGACACTCCACCTGGTGACACACCCAAGGCTGGCATACAAAGCAAAGAAAAAGTGGATGCACAAACGGATATCCCAACCACCAGCGCAAAGGTAAAATTCAACAAGAACCATTTTTCCAAAATTTATAAGAAATGTACTGCCCAATACAACCTGTCACAGTAATACAGGAATTACAAGCAATGAATGATGCTTTTCCTTTTTCATGAAACGTAGGAAACAAACGATGATGACCATGCCAAAGAACAGAAAGGAGTACAGACAGAACAAACCAAAAAACAAGGGCAAATGCAGACTAAAACGATACCCAGTACACCATCATCAAAGACCAACGAAGTAAAGCCACACGCACCTGCTCCTACACTGTTACAACAAAAAAGTTATGCATGCACAGATGAAATCCAAACTTTATTTAAATTTTTTGATTGAACAGAAAAAAAGAAACAAATGAAGCAGGCGATGTGCCTCAAGAAGCGATAGAAAGTGTTGCTACCGCTCGACAATGTACAAAAACTACAAAAGACAGAGAAGAAGTGACAGGCACGGCACGGGAGAGATTGAACGTAGAGGTCAAGCTACAAAACCCCTTTCTATAGCATATAAAAAAATGGATCCACCAGAAACAAACACAGACACATTGTAATTACTTTTTGCGTTCCGACAGATGCAAGAAACAGGGGAGAGCACCAACTTTCAAGGCAAACAAACACAACAACACAGGGGAATGGAACAAGCAGAAGAAGTTCTTCCAACAACAGACAACCTAACCGCCGTAGACCAAGCCGGAAAACCTTCGCTGTCCGGGCAAGAAATAACAAAGATGGCAACATCGACACAAAACATTGAAAAGGTGAAGTGAGATAACCTGCTTTTAAGGAAATTAGAAATTTGAGTGAACAAAGACACAAATGCAATCTCATTTACCTACCTCTATGTCTCAACAGCCACAAGACAAAAACGACGACACCATGGAGGTCCAAAAAGCTCAACTCACCAAAGAAAAGGTCGAAAAGGCAGCACCGGCGAAAACGACTAAAAAGGTGAAGGTACAATAAAAAAAGTTCAAAAGACACACTAAACATTTGAGTATTTTTCTTAGGGAACGTACAATAAACTACAGTGAAAATAACGACCGTATTTATTTATTTTTTAACGACGCTTTTGCACGATAACGCAGAAACCTCAACAGGACACGCACGCAGACACAAGTAAAGAAGCAAAGGGCCACAGTGCATTGGAAAACCATGTGTCAAACATTCCAGTGAAAGAGTCAGACAGCAACGAGAAAAAGGCCACACCAACGGACAAGAAACATTGTGTTGTAAAAGATGTTGTCGCCACAAACACGGCGGTAACCCAGGGCAGCACTCAAACAAAACGTGAACCGTTGATCATACAAAACATGGCCATTGAAGAAGGGACAGAAGATAAAGGGATCGAACACCTGTACAACAACGTCATGATAGCAAATAAGGACAAAGGGTAAGTTCATGTCAACACCAAAGAATTATTTTCTTCCAATGATTTCCTACCTTAAACATTTTATATGTATACCTGTAAATATATATGTTGCGGGCACGAGATTTTAATAAATACAAAGACAACAACAGTAACAGCAGCCACATGGCACAAAGCTTCAACATTGGAAATCCAGTGCGTAGCGAAACCATGGCAGTCATGCTACAGATGTTGAAAAAGCAACTCAAGGGCACAAAAAGAAAGATTCTACCAACATACAACAACGTAAGTAGAGATAAAGTTTCAACATTAAATACCACTCTATCGATCAATCAACCTCTCTGTACAATTGAATTTACAAATTTCTTCTACGCACATGTGACAAAACAAGCAGGGATCAATACGCACGGCCAACCATGAAGATCCATTGGAGTTGAAAAATAAAAACGAAGCACACATCAAAGACAAAACAATTCCTAAAAGGCTTAAAAGATTCCTTGATTTGGAAGAAGGAGAGAAACTACAAGATTTCGACATGGTAAGCACATCTCATGTTACAGATAAGAGATACAATCTCGGCACTACAATTACGTCTAACCATCAACAAATCATGACTAAACCAAAAAGGACCCCTTATTTATTTATTTTGCATTTTTGCAGTTCTTTCTACCAGTTTGCACAGGCGGGCAAGTTCAACAAAAACAAGGAACTGTGGGCCACTACTTTGTTATTACAATTAACATCAAAAAAGAGCACTTTGAACTCCTTGACTCTTTACCAATTGAATACACAGGCACAACGAACTACTTCAACATAGTAACAAGCAGAGTAAAGAGGATATGGAAGCAAATAAGCCCATTGCTCCAACTGTCTCCAAGTAATATTGACCACTTCAAAAAGGTCAAAATGCAGATGCCACTTCAGGGAAAAACGTAAGCACTACAAACCTTTCTCCTTTTCCTTACTCATTGTAACAATTATTAATGCAATCCATAAAAAACATAGGACATTAGGAAAACTTCATCTAAACTGCCCTACCATCTCTGGACAGCGACAATAATCAATCATCCTTCTACCTGCAAACTCGACTGTGCGTTCTATATGTTCATGAATGCAAAGCACTACACCGACGATGGGGAAACAGTGTTACTAACAGAGGAACAAGTCCCAGAGTTGAGAAAGAAAATTCTCTATCAAATATTCTGCCAATACAGAGATACGGCCGCACCATCATTAATCAACTACACCGCAGGTTTGTCTTACTGAAGACAACAAAGTAAAATTCTACTTATCTAATTTTCAGAGACAAACCAATAAGTTTTTTTATTTTATTTTAACAGATATGCTGAAACCTGAGGTCGATATGGAAGACAGTGAAATGGAACGAATACATTGTGACATAATTCAACAAGAGATTCCTCCAACTCCCGAGCAAATTGGGACAAGCACTCAAGAGATAAAAGTTATTAACATTAATGACACAAGCAGCGATGAGGAGAAAGAAGATTATCATTTGAGCGACAAGGATACCACCAAGGTGTCTGAAGAAGCACTCACGGAAGAACAAGCCCAGAAAGATCCTGGTTTACATAGGGAACAACACGCGCAGACAGACACTAATTTACAAAAGGAAGACGAACGGAAAGATCCGCCGATAGAACCAGACAGACCACCCCCAGATAAAAACAACGAAGGCATAACACGCTCTCCTTTAGAAGTGGATAACAGGACAAAGACCGTACCAACTCGCCAACAACAGCTTTCCAAACAGGACATTAACCCTGTTGGCGAAGATCGCATACCAAGAACATCACCAGAGACAGAACATGCACAAGAAGAAAAGAAGGAGAAAGGAAAGATTTTATCAGAAAAAATACTTCAAAAGAGGAAATACGATGCTGTAGTCTCAATAGGACCGAGCACCAAAAACAACAACACACAAAAGGACACACCAACAACTGGGCAGCTTAACGAGCAGGCACAGTTCGGTCACGACAAGAAAAGGAGAAGGCATCTTGCAAGAGTGCAGACAAGTTCCCCAAAACCCTCGACCATTCAATCACACAAGATCAGCTCAGCAAACATAATCTCAACTAAGAGGCCATTCAAGCAAGCAAGCAAGGAAATTGAGAAAGTCAACGCTCCAGCACTTGTTCCAGGAGATTTCATTTACAAAGAAAAGGCCATGCAACTCTATAGATATCTGATGAGCCGACAAGGACAAAAACAATGCGGACAGTAAGTAGATTCTCCTTGTTCCATGGAAACGATTACACAGAGCTGCACATTCTCTAACATCCAACTAACCATTCACTCACCTAATTCTAAACCCTCCTTGCTTGCAGAGAACAGCTATATAAAACCTCAAAGAGCGAAGGCTATATTTCAGGAAAATCCTTCATGGAACAAGCAGGGAAAGAAAACGCACAAATGGAGGGCTCCATGCTAAACGCGTTACTGGACAAATGGACAGAACAGAAACAGTTCAACCCAGACGTCACAACTGTACTCCCTGCAGAATTCGCAAATGTATGCATTCCTCACCCACAAAAACACCTTCGTCATTACTATAGTACAATATTTAACTAATACCACACACTCTCTTTCTTGAAGATGGTGCTAGGTCTCAATTATAAAAGAGGGGAGCTATCAGAATTCAACGAAGACGATGCACTACAAGCATTTGAACAATTTGTGCGAGGTAAAAACATCCTGCACTCGAAGATGGTAAGTTCGGAACTATTACTGAACACACGACTTATTCTCCATGGGCTTCAACAATTAAATGAAATTCAATTTTTACATCAACAACGATCTCCTCTCTCAACGTAGATCATGATACCTCATCACACGGACAAGCACTACACGCTATATGTAATGAACAAGTACAGAGATAGCATCGACATCCTTGACTCACTGAACTATGTAAACTACACCGATTTGTCTTGGAGTAAACACCATGTGCATCGAGCAGAACTGGTATGTACTTTTTGTACATTGATTTATTCTTTTCCTCGCGATAGTATGATACTCTTACTTTTATCAATGTCGCACCCAAACAACAAAGCATAAATGCAATCACAGATGAGAAGGATCTCGGTGTTGATGAACAAGTACCACCAACTAAAAGACAAGAATGAACCAGACTAGGCAAGGATAGCAGAAAGGCCTCACAGGATCTGCACACCAAAGCAAAAAGGAACACAATGCGGACACTTCACGGCCCAATTTGCAAAACACTGGAATGGGAAAGAACTGGTCAAGGACAGAGAGGATTTTCATGTAAGTTACCAGTACATATACGTCAAATTACTTGATTTCTTTATTACCGCAATTAGTTTATTCACAACGGTGGACAACACGTAACTATAAACCATGCATTTTGACATGCCTGCAGCACAGCAAGGTGGATGCAGAATGGAAACCAGAGTACGTATACACACTCATATTCGGTAAAACCAACCAAATAAAGCACCATCAACTTCCTGAAAAAATCAAAGTTTTCAAACCAGAGACTACAAACCTTTTTTCCCCCATGAAAGGTAATATAACTATTTTCATTTTTACCACCACTCAACATGACAGGAGCTTCAAATATATCTTTTAGAAGCAACAGCCATAACTTTTTATCAATCAATGAGCACCAACAAATACCCGTAACACCGGCATTCGTTCATACACGTGCGTAAGGCAAACGAGCTCTACGACATAGTCATGAGTGACACATGGCAGGACAAATTCAAAAGGTGAGTTGGTTCCCTTTCAGACTGAAATTAGTTAAAGTTACGCGGCAATCACAGAAATAAGACAGAAACTAGAAAGAACAATGAATTCCTGCTTATCAGCTTGCTTGTAAGTGATATTCTAAACAGAATTTTCTTCTACTGTTTTTCCTATAAGCAGAGAAGTAGTATTCTCGGGAGAACAACCACAGGGGAACAGCGCAACTCTCACTGGATCAAACCTAAAGGAAATTTTTGGGCCTGCGAACAAGAAAAAACGTAAAGGAATGGAAAAGAAGGTGCTCGATGAGTTAGCAGAAGCATGGGAGGGAAGCAAGCAAACTAAATACAAAAGACATAGACTATTATTAGGCCCAAGCTTTGCAGAGGTAAATTTCAAAAAAAAAACCACAAGGATCATACAAACTCGTCTTTTTGCAACGATTGTTTAATCTCCTGGTACCGATCTGTTCTTTCTAACTCGTTTTAATGGTTTTTTATTTGTTGCCTGCAGAATATTCTGGGTTTAAAGGATAAAAGAAAATCTATTACACAATTCACAGATGATTTCAAATGAGAGAAGGATGCCTTGGTTCCTTTGTTCCTTAAGAAATGTCAATTAGACAAGCTCAAAACAGCAAAAATGGTAATAGCGTTAAAACTATATTCTAAACTCTCCTATAGCAATAAAACTCTCCTCTAACAAAATAAAAATAAGCATTTCAAATGAAATACTATATTCTAAACTCTCCTCTAACAATAAAACTTTTGTACCGCAGGTATTCATGCCATTTGAAAAGGAAGACAGGTACACACTATTAGTGCTCGACAGATATAGAAGGAAGCTTCAAATCATTGAGCCTGAAGAAACCTCTCTCGAAGAATTGAAGAGGAAAGAATGCCTGAAAAATCAACGTGATCTCCACGTGCATGATGGCAAATTAAGTAAGCAAATTGCTCAAATGGAAATCAACGAAGCCAGCAAAGAAAAGGAGCATAACAAATACCACAACCATAAAGACAGACTGGTAAGAATTGTAAATAATAGCGTCTTTCAGTTTTACAAATTACAGAACATGTCTCCCTAAAACAAAAACAAAATGCAATTCCAAGGTGTCGAGGTTCAAGGCAGTATACGAAATATTACTCGGTGAAAAATTCGAAAAGGAAAAGACTAAATGGGAAGTTCAATGTTTAAAGGACGTTCCAAAGGTGAACAAAGGTGAAACCCCATTTGCTGTTCTGAGATTCACGCATCTCTTTGATGGCAACCACTTCGTCGAAGAGATAGACAATTTCGATGTAAGTTTTCGCTTAAAACTAGCTATAAATCTGCAAGATATCATACAACTGCATGACATAATACTGATGTGTTTTTTCTCCTTATTTTTCACTGAATTTTTTATAGGATGGCACGGAACAATGGAAAGCACAACAATTGTTCAGGCTACTATTTAGCGATCAGAATACAATCGAACCCAGCAAAATGGGCGATGAGATAACAAAGATCTACGACGACATCAAGGAAAAGGAATAAAAAGTTGTTGATAAGCGAACAAGCCTAGCTAGGTTTAGAAGACTAATCAGAGGAAATGTAATGCAACCAGGCTGAACTCACTGCAACAAGGATGCAAATTTTTATGTTTCCAATTTAAATGCATTGTGTAGAATAAAGGTTGTGAAATA
This sequence comes from Triticum dicoccoides, assembly GCF_002162155.2. Taxonomy (NCBI): domain Eukaryota; kingdom Viridiplantae; phylum Streptophyta; class Magnoliopsida; order Poales; family Poaceae; genus Triticum; species Triticum dicoccoides. The sequence goes on from NC_041381.1 coordinate 133,712,201, forward strand.
TATTAGTATTAGTACACTACCTCTTTTTCACATCCGTCAAAACATCAGAAAACTGTTTAACCGCACATCATAGTGTGATAATGAAGCAGCGGACTCTTTTTATTGATGTAGTTCCTTGATTCTTCATTAACCAAGCATCCGAACCCAAGTTAGTGCCCCAAGTCCATCACTAGACATACATGCGTCGCGTCGACACGCAGATACTCTACATACTCCTCACACGTGGCCGCCAGGTGACTTTGATGTTTCGCAAACATTCCTCCGCTCTACAACTGCGTGCTGCCAAATGCCACCAACCTACGGCATGCATCTGGCTTGAGTACAGACGTAACTCTCTAAATAAGTATTCAAACAATTGCACGTGGTGCCACCCACTCACGCGACTCCAAAAGCAGCATATCTGTGCCTGTATTTCCTTCATTTCAGTGCCTCCTATGCTTACATCCATGTGCCTCACACGACTCTTGCCTGTCCCGTGGTCCTCTAACTGCCTATAGAACCCACACTTCCGTGCCACCTATGCATGAATGTACGTGCCTGTAGAACCTGCACTTTTGTGCGTCGTGTGCCTGCATCCACATGCCTCTAGAGAGGCTCCACTTCATCACTACCACGTGACTTCACAACCGTGGTGCCTTGATTTCTATGCCTTACGTCCTTGCACCCATGTCACCTCACGCGACACTTGCTGAGACTCTTATGTGCCAAGTAGTGCGACACCAACGTCACTTCACAACCGTGGTTATCATTTCCAACTCTCCCACCTCCACTACTCTCTTGCTTCCTCTCTTCCACACTAAATCTCAAAACATTCCGCACTCACAAAAGGTCTGCTCTTAGGTTCAGTACTTCAGTGCCTCCTGTACCTACATCCGCGCCTCATGTGCCTTCAATGTCGTGCCTTAAGTGCCTACATCCACGTGCCTCACGTGACACTTGCAGTGACTCCTACGGGGCCCGTCGTGCCACACCCACGTCACTCCACAAACATGGTTCTCTAACCGGGTAGTCGGACCAATGCCTCTGCCGGCACACTTATGTGCATCCAGAGGGTGCAAAACCATGACTGCACAAAATACATGTACGTGTCTGTTGTGGATTCACCAATTCTGCCTTCCGTAACTGCACCCACGTGCCTCAAGTGCCTAACGTAATAACATGCACAGTGACTCTTACATGGCCCCACTGCCACACCCGCGTAGCTCCCGAGACTTCGCAATCGTGCCTATTTAACCGAGCATTCTAACACATGCCTCTGCCACCACACTCTTGTACATCCTCAGCGTTGATACCCGTGCCTCCAAAAGCAGCATATCCGTGCGTGTATTTCCTTCATTTCAGTGCCTCCTATGCTTACATCCACGTGCCTGATGCGACTCTTGCTTGTCCCGTGGTCCTCTAACTACCTATAGAACCCACACTTCCGTGCCACCTGTGCCTAAATGTACATGCCTGTAGAACCTGCACTTCCGTGCGTTGTGTGCCTGCATCCACATGCCTCTAGAGAGGCTCCACTTCATCACTATCACGTGACTTCACAACCATGGTGCCTTGATTTCTGTTCCTTATGTCCTTGCACCCACGTCGCCTCATGTGACACTTGCTGAGACTCTTATGTGCCAAGTAGTGCAACACCCACGTCACTTCACAACCGTGGTTATCATTTCCAACTCTCCCACCTCCACTACTCTCTTGCTTCCTTTCTTCCACACTAAATCTTGAAACATTCCGCACTCACAAAAGGTCTCCTCTTAGGTTCAGTACTTTAGTGCCTCCTGTACCTACATCCGTGCCTCCTGTGCCTTCAAAGCCGTGCCTCAAGTGCCTACATCCACGTGCCTCGCGTGACACTTGCAGTGACTCCTATGGGGCTCGTCGTGCCACACCCACGTCACTCCACAAACGTGGTTCTCTAACCGGGTAGTCGGACCAATGCCTCTGCCGGCACACTTTTGTGCATCCAGAGAGTGCAAAACCGTGACTGCACAAAACACATGTACGTGCCTGTTGTGGATTCACCAATTCTGCCTTCCGTAACTGCACCCAGGTGCCTCAAGTGCCTAACGTAATAACATGCACAGTGACTCTTACATGGCCCCACTGCCACACCCGCATAGCTCCCGAGACTTCGCAACCGTGCCTATTTAACCGAGCATTCTAACACATTCCTCTGCCACCACACTCTCATACATCCTCAGCATTGATACCCATGCCTCCAAAAGCAGCATATCCGTGCATGTATTTCCTTCATTTCAGTGCCTCCTATGCTTACATCCACGTGCCTCACACGACTCTTGCCTGTCCCGTGGTCCTCTAACTGCCTATAGAACCCACACTTCCGTGCCACCTGTTCCTGAATGTACGTGCCTATAGAACCTGCACTTCCGTGCGTCATGTGCCTGCATCCACATGCCTCTAGAGAGGCTCCACTTCATCACTACCACGTGACTTCACAATCGTGATGCCTTGATTTCTGTGCCTTATGTCCTTGCACCCACGTCGCCTCACGTGACACTTGCTGAGACTCTTATGTGCCAAGTAGTGCGACACCCACGTCACTTCACAACCCTGGTTATCTAACCGAGTACTCGGACCCATGCCTCTGCCACCACACTTTTTGTGCATCCAGAGAATGCACGTCCGTGGCTGTGGTGCATTCATTTTCTGTGCCTTGCGTACCTGAAACCACGTGCACAACATGACACTTGCCGAGACTCTTACGTCCCCCGTAGTGCCACACCCACGTGAGTTCACAAATATGGTTCTATAACCGAGTACTCGGACCCATGCCTCTGCCGCCACACTTTTGTGCATCCAGAGGTTGCACGTACGTGCCTATGGTGCCTTCATTTCTGTGCCTGCACGTACCTGCACCCACGTGCGCAACTTGACATGTGTGGCTCCTGATACTTCACAACCGTGCCTCTGTAACCAAGCGTCCTGACACGTGCGTCTGCCACTACATTATTTTGCATACACAGGGTTGATACCCCGTGCCTCGACAAGCCGCAAGTCCATGCCTCCGCTGCCTTGAATGTTGTGCCTCCTTACGTACCTGCACCCACGTACGCAACGTGACACTTACGTGTCCCGTAGTGCCACACCCACGTGACTTCACGACTGTGGTTCTGTAACCGAGTAGTCAGACCCATGCCTCTGCTGCCACACTTTTCTGCATCTACAGACTGCACACCCGTGACTTGAGAAAACACACGTACGTGCCTGTTGTGGATTCACCTTTTCTCACTTCCGTGCCTGAACCCACGTGCCTCATGTGCCTAACACAACATACGCCGTGACTCTTAAATGGCCCCACTGCAACGCCCGAGTCGCTCCTGAGACTTCACAACCATGCCTCTTTAACGATGCTTCTAACGCATGCCTCTGCCACAGCACTATTGTACATCCTCAGCATTGATACCCGTGCCTCCAAAAGCAGCATGTCCGTGCCTGTATTGCCTTCATTTCCGTGCCTCCTCTGCTTACATCCACGTGCCTCATGCGACTATTGCATGTCCTGTGGTTCTCTACCTGCTTGTAGAACCTACACTGTCGTGCCTCCTGTGCCTGCATCTACGTGCCTGTAGAACCTACACTCCCAAGCCTAACATCAGAAAAAACGGATCTTGATGCTCAAACAGACGGTTGAGGATTAGAGACGGTTCGATGGTTTCCATCTCTCCCTCCCTCTTCTACTACTTTGCTTACCCTTCCGAAAAGTAAATCTCAAAACCTTCATCACTCCCGCACGCTCTCCTCCTTCCTTCTGCACATAAACACAAATTCGAAATTGAATTCGCATCACCGAACAAACCGCCACCGCATTCCCCAACCACCCTCTAATCCGACATACACACAGCCACACACTGCCCGCGAGAACACCAATAACCCCGCCGGCTGCGGCGACCGACGGTGACAACTTCGACAGCGGCGGCGGAAATCGCAACGAAAAAAGAGCAACGACACAATAAGCGGATGGAACCGAAGAATACCGCACAACTAATTGAAGGTAATTATCATTCTATCCCACTCCATTCCACTGGGTAGATCGTAGTGATTTTTCAACTTCAAGGAGCAGCAACCCTAGCCACCGCTACCAAGGAGTTTTCGAATAACCTAAAATCAATTTGTCTAACAAATTGAACTGCCGGAGAGATGAGATTTAATAGAAATGCTACAGCTCTCCGCCCTGGAATTTTCGCCATACGATAAGTGCTCAAAGCTACTAAACCTGAAACGTCACTAACTAGAATACGTCGGTAGATCCAAACCCTGCAAGCATCCTGAGAGGCCAAAACCTGAAAACCGTACGACATTTTCTACATGTTTGTCCCTTCAATGTAACTATTTTTCAAATTAAGTGCCTCTGGTCTGAAAAATCATGAACACAGAATACCTGTACCATGTGCTTCTAGTGTAAAACAACCCGTGCCTCTCTATACATACAAGTTTGTTTTCACACCACGCAGCTTTTTTTTCTGCGACACTCAACTCTGCTTCTAACACCTGCCCATTTTTTTATGCAGCAATGAGAAATCCTCGTGAAGAAGCTAAAACCCAGCAAAATAGTGACGAAGACCCTACTGAAGAACATGCAATCCAGCAAGCTCCTGTCAAAGGTTTGACCAAAAGAGTCCACTGCCTATCTGCAAAAACCTGTATTGAGACATTAATAACTTAACTGCTATCCTTGACAACAATAACTTAACTATGTCTACAAATAAAACTACCTGCCACTTTGGACAAACATGTAGAAATATCATCTGCAGAGTGCATTTTTGTCTCAAAAAATGCTTCACCCTAACTTCATTTACCCAACTCCACTCATAACCATAATTAATATATTTTTTCAATCCCCTTATTAGCTCAATCGGCAATAGTAGAAATAACCTTTCTTAACCCAAAAAAGAAAACTAAAATTCCTCTTTTGGGAATTTCACATTCCTTATGCATAACCGTCAAAGATATATATTTTAAATGTATATAAATTATTTTCGGACACAAGAATATCGTTTTTCGTTACCTGGTCATTATGCAGGACACAAAGATGGTGATATTGACAGCACACAAACACAAAGCATGTCTCCTCATTCATCAGAAAAGGACACAGAACAGACCATGAGGAACAAACCACCTGCAGCAGAAATGGTAACTTACACCAGGCTCAACAGGAGTAAACACCTAGCAACAAGCAAAAAAAGAGAAAAACAGATACCAGCACTGTTTTTACTCCTGGAGCAAAAAGGCAAAAGAAAAAGGAAAATGCTGAAAACATCGTCGACACTGGTACCAGCAGCATCAACCATTACCTCTAATGGTACTCCCGCCAATAGAACCAACCGGCACGAAGAAACAAGCTGAACGCAAGAAGAAAAACAAACGGCAAAGGGTAGAAAAAAACAAGACGATACCAACAGCAAAGGTTCAGATACCAATGACGACAACGATGACAGACAGCATGATGCAAATTTCATTCCTACAGACGGCGATGATGCCGAAGAGCACGACAGCGACACAGAACATGACGACAATGTAAAAACACACTTATGCACTAATTTTGAATACCACTAGGGATCTAACATTCCTTTCAAACAAAACCCTTTCTTTTTTTCTTCTGAAATAGCCCAAATCAGGCAAGAAGGACAGAAAGAGAAGAAAGACAAGCGGGAAAGAACTGGTAGTACCATCAGTTGACGAAGAACAGCAAGAAACAGACGAAGAGAAATGCCAAATCAAGGTAGGGGCAGCATTCGCCCATGTCAAGAAAGCATGGAATTTACTTAAAGACCGTCACAAGAAAGATATTAGGACGGCAGGATTTGACAGCATAGAGAACTGCAAAATAACGGGCTCCATCTGCAGACCGCTTGCAGCACACATCTACGACAACCTCAACACAGAAACCATGACAATAACCTTCGGTGATGCTACTGAAGACAAAAAAATCAAGATTACCAAGGAAGCTACCCACAAGGTGTTTGGATACCCAAACGACACGCAAAGGTCAGCACCAAGGCCAGAGACTAGCCCAGCTTCAATGAAAGAACTAATGTCAGAGCTTGGCTTCAAAGATACAAAATTCGCGCCAAAACAATTGTTCGAGAAGCTACAAATATTGGTGGAAATAGATGCTGAAGAATCAAACAGGAAATCAGTTAAAATATTTTTCCTTATTTTTTTTCCACAATGTTGTCTGCGGGTCAAGCGCCGCTATCTTCGCCCGGACAGCTATAATGGTCAAGGACATGGACTATCCAGAAATGGCAAAGATGGATTTCTGCGAGGTAATCGTTGAATGTATTAGGGAAGGAGCCAAGACATGGCAGAAGCACAGGATGTTGCCTCAGGAGTAAAAGAACAAAAAGCACATCAATGGTTTGGCACAGGAAACAGTAATCATGTACCTTGACTCCCTGCTGCTGCCAACCGACACAAAAGAAATGCGGAAGATTGCAAAGACAATGGACAAAATCTCATTACCATGAGCAAACCATCTCAAAGAGAGTGACCTAGCAAAATAGCTAGAGCAGACATGAAAACGGACGGAAAAGCACGACCAGATGACTATGAATTTGGCAAGATACAGGTATAGCTCTGTTGTACATAAATCAGTACTTCCCTTTTTGAAAACAGTTTCCATTCTAATCAACTCCATTCCACCGAAACGATGCAGACATGGAAAGGAACAGCAGAGAGGATCTTCTATACCATCACAGCATCAACTTCGTCTTCAATTCACCAGATAGCAGGAGAACATCGTAAAGAACAGCAACACCAGCACACAACCAAGCTGCTACCACCTCCACCCAAGCGCCAGCGTGAACCACGTATCGGCACCAGTGGAAGCACGTAACCAAACAAAAACATCAGCACAGGACCAGAAGAAAGATTCCAAAGGATAAACAAATTGTTGGAAAAAGTGCTCCATGAAGCAGAGCAGTTACCCGCAGTAACCACCAGGGCTAAACACCAATGCAATGAAAAAGAAGAGATATTGGATGAAAAAAACAAGGACAAAGTCGTGCAACAAACAATTGCCCTGATGGATTCTCTAGAACAACTCAGACAATTTTAGGACATAGTTTGCACAAGGTACCTCACAGACAACGCGACCCTGCAGACACTAGAGCAAGCAGTTCCAGCAGCATCAAGTAGACAAGTCGATGCCAGCCGCACGAATGAAATACTGGCCACAACAGAACAAAGAGAAAGGATAAAAGTAAGAAAGAAGAAGAGGACGAAGAGAGGAAGAGAAGAACAAAATCAAGGAACGTGGGCATTGACAAGAAGAAGATAAAGCGGCAAAAACAGGTAAATAAATAGTAATGCATGGTGCCATCCGCAAGCAAAACCCTGTTTTCATACCTCAACTGAAAAGAGTTGTGTCAATGCTTTCAGGAACGTACCAATAGCACACCAGGCCAAGATGAACTCCAATAGCAGGATGGCGTCAACAACCCCAAAAACAAGAATGAACGCAACAAACAAAGCAACCTCACAACAGACAGTGCTACAACAACAACTACTCCAACACAAGCACAAGATACAATCAACGTCAGAACCAGTGAAGAGGTCAGTATGAACATCCATTTTTCCTTTCAAAACTGGATAGAGTTATAAGTTAACTGACAAACCTTCAACAAAATATAGGCTCAGCTGGAGAACAATCAAGTCAGCAGTCCCGTCAACCAAATGCAGGAGGCTCACCCACAATCAACTGTTAGCATAACAAATGACAAAGAAGAAGAAAACAATGAAGAGGAGGTAAAATTCCACAACCCACTACACCCCACATCGGAAACTCATAATGGTAAGAAAGAAAGTGAACCACAAACTCATATTGTTTGAACTCCAGGTGTCAGGACCCCGACTCGATGTCACATCGATCTAGCCTGTAACACCTCATATCACTTTGCGGCCTCACGCACAGTATCCCACGGGTGTCGCCTTACCTTTGCCCGGGACCGTTTGCGCCTTTTGGCTCACGTATATGATAGTGTCGCTAGCATCCATATGATAAGGAGCCCGGGCTGACATGACTAGTCGTAAACCCAAAGTGGCACAGACTTACAGGGACAGGCATCCATGACCCAGCTTCGAACGTGTCGGTCATCAGCAAGTGGGTCCGGGCTGTAGCACTGGGCTAGCAGGACTCCGGTAAACCGGGCTGTAGCGGGCTAACAGGACTCCGGTACTCAATGCGTGACATTTCCCCGAAGGGACAGACACCGGAACGAAGAAGGATACATGCCGGCCAGCCTAAGTGTTCCAGAGCAGTAGCAAGCTACCATGGCTCAGCGGTAACACTAGGAGACATTTCCCGGTAAGAGAGGCTACTAAAGATAAACAACTAGATAGTCAGATCCCACACATACCAAGCATTTCAATAACATACACACAGTATGCTCGATATGTGCAAATACAACATGGCATCACAACATGACTCTACGACACAAGTACTTTATTTAAGGCTCAGAGAGCCATACATAACATATACATAGGTACGGGTCACACGACCCAGCATTCAAGTCATACAGTCATACAAACCAGCAGCGGAGGTAGCTTGTCTGAGTACAGACAACTAGTAAAACAAAAGAGGCTTGGAAAGCCTAGCTATACTACGTGGTCCTTCACAAGCTCAGGATCACCACCTGGGCCTTAGCCTACTCATTGATGTCAACGTCTACGAAGAACCCATCAGAAGGGGTTGCAGCGTCTTCTGTAAAAATGTAAATTATAGCAACATGAGTACAAAGGTACTCAGCAAGACTTACATCAGATCCTACATACATGCACATTATCAAGAAGGGTTGGTGGAGTTCTTGCAGCAAGCCAGCTTCGACTCTTGGCTAGACTATTCTACGACACTCCAACTTGAAATGGTTTTGCATACACGAGTCCACTACTCACCACTTCAATACACTACCGAGGATCCACCTCCGTCTTCCTACGGAAGAGCCATCCTCGGCACTCACACTTATCTTGAGGCTTTTAGTAGTTTCCATTTACTTGTCTATGAACTGTATAGGCAACCAAGCAGTCCTTTACCACGGACGCGGCTATTCGAATAGATCATGATAACCCTGCAGGGGTGTACTTCCTCATACATGTTTCCACCACTTAGCGTCTGCACACGATATGTGCTCGGCAGACTTCAAGCGAAAGCCGACGTGGGTGTAGACCACGACCTACCTAAACACCTAAGTCTCCAATCCAGGTTTATCGCCTATCCAGGTTCCATCCGCAGGGAGTCCGGCCGAGGTTTCCCATACGGCCCCGAATGATGTGAACAGGGTTCCCGAGATACCTAACGGGTATTCGGTACACCGTGCCATGTACCTACCGCATCACAGCCCACCCCTACGGTCAGCGCTGTCCACGGCCTCCAGTAGGCTACAAACACCAGAAACTACTTGCAACTCCTGGACAGAGAACTAGGGTGAATAAGAAGTCGAGCGGGGTCATATTTCAGGGCCCAATGCATGGTAGTAGCTGTATCTTAAATCACATATACAGATCTCAGTGCTTAAGGTCGGCTTCAATGAAACAACCCACCATGTACTCCTACATGGCCTCTCATCGATACCTTTACCAAATCATGTTCACCACACCACTCTCATTACCGACATAATCATTTCACTCTAGCCCATCACCCAGATGAACCAGACCTGACACGACTCTAAGCATAGCAGCCATAGCAAGGTAGGAACAACACGTACATATGGCTCAATCAACTCCTAAACATGCTAGTGGGTTTCATCTAGTTACTGTGGCAATGACAGGTCATGCAGAGGAAGTGGGTTCAACTACCGTAGCACACAGCAGTTTGAAACGCGTTGTCTTAATGCAGCAAAAGAGAGCAGGAGCGAGAACATGGGATTGTATCGATATGATCAAATAGTTGGTTGCTTGCCTGATGGTTCGATGCACTGATACGGTTCTTCGTTAGGGTAATCATGGTACTCCTCGGAGGCAGAACCTGCCGCAAGAACACCGATACACAACCATCACCAAACAATGTGCAACAATATGATGCATGCATGAAACATGGCAATATGATGTGTTGGGCTAATGCAACTAAGACCAGAAGGGTTTGAACCAATTTGAACCAAAGATTCAAATTTCAAACTCATACATGGCCCTTTAAAGTGTTTTACCTTGTTCTGCATTAAACATCAAGTTAACTTGTTTCATCATGCATGAAAATAGTACAGATGGATAGGTTGGATTTTTCTGATCATTTTTCATATATAACTTCTCTGATTTGGAGTTATAGATTAAAAGTTATGAATTTTTGAAGTTTAAATTATATTCTGGAATTTCCTATATTAGATTAAATCCAGAAAATCAATTACTGCGTCAGCCTGACGTCAGTGTGACATCAGCAAGTCAACGGGACACGGTCCGGGTCAAACCTGACAGTGGGTCCCGCGTGTCAGTGTGATTAATTAAACTAAATTAATTTAAACTAATCCTAATTAGTTAACAGGGCTGGGCCCCACCTGTCATTGACTCAGGAGAGTCAACCAGGGCCCACCCATGGTCAAACCCGGGTCGGCTGCACCGGCGTTTAGCCGCCGGCGAGCCCGACGCGGCGGCGGAAGTGGTTTTTGCCGCTCCGGCAACCAAACGAGCCGCGGAGGCCACCGGAGAGGAGCTGAGGACGAACCGCAGCTCTTGGTGGAGTCCGTTGGGGTCGAGGTGGCCGGAGTTGGCGCCGGCGACGACTTTGGCGGCCACCGGAGTTCGGCCGAAGTCGAACTTGACGCAAGAGGGGTCAGTGAGGTGCGGGGAGTAGCTAGTTAGGTGCTACGTGACGCGGTGAGCATGATGGACACCGTGGAGTGGCCGGAGGGTGACCGGGAGCACGTCGGCGACGAGCTCCGCGGCGGTGGGTGCGGTTGAGCTCCGGGAGGTCGCTACATGGCTCGGGAGCAAGAGAGGAAGGGAGGGGAAGATGGCTAAGCTCACAGGGAGTTCGACGAAGCCCTTGGTGCGGCCGGGGACGGACCGAAGCGACGACGGCGTTGAAGGGGATCTCCGGCGAAGGCGGTTCGGTCGAGGTCGATGCGGTGGGCTCGGGCCTTGCGAGCGCTTGGGGCTCGGCTTGCTCGAAGGAGAGGAGGGCGGCGGAGCTCCTGGACACGGCGGCACGGCGTGGGGTTGACGGAGGGCGTGGCTACGGCGAGGGGGTGACGGCGATGGCGTCGGCCATGGCGGGGGAGCACGAGAGAGAGGGGTTGGGGGAGAATGGAGATGTCCTGCGGGTCCACGGCGCTGCGTGGAGCTCATCCATCCAGCCCCGAGGCGAGGAGGTGGAGCAGGGCGGCAGCCAGCTGCGTGGCGCGCGCTGCGGTCACCGTCGGGCACCTGCCTGCCTGCCTGGCCGGCAAGCAGCTCGCTGGAGCGGCGCTGGGCTGGGCCGGCGGGTGGGCTGGGTGCTGGGCGCCAGGTAGGTTTTTCTATTTTTTTCTGTTTTCTGTTTTTTAATACTTCTGCAACTTTGTTGAATTAATAAAAATACGTAGGCAACTCCTAAAATCACCAAACTACTCCTGGTCCATAGTTGGATTATTTCCAACATGAAACATTTTAGTTTGGAGATATTTGAGCATTTAAATATTTTATATAATTTTAAATGCCCAAATTCAAATATTTATGATTTAATTCAAAAACCCTGAGATGGCCTGGGAAAATGTGCATCACTTCTGGCAGAGGTTCTGAACCAAGACAAAAATTATGGGCATTTTAGAAGGGCATTTCAGGTTCATTGGAAAAGTTTTTAGTAAACCCTAGTTGGTTTCAGAGGGAGCTGGGGGTTCTGTCATCCCCATTTCAGGTTTCTGATGAAAGAATAAACATGATGCGACACTCTAATGCATGAACTAGCTAGGGTGTGACAACTCACCCCCACTCAAAAAAAATCTCGTCCCGAGATTTGGGTTCCTCCGGGAAGAAGGCGGGGTACTCGAGTCGAAGACGATCCTCCCTTTCCCAAGTTGCTTCATCCTCAGAATGGTGCGACCATTGAACTTTGAGAAACTTGATATTATGACGTCGAGTGGTACACTCGGCCTGATCGAGGATACGAATGGGATACTCTCGATACGTGAGATTATCTTGGAGATCAAGCGTTTCGTGGTCCACTCCACGGATAGGATCCGAGAAGCAACGCCTCAGTTGAGAAACGTGGAAAACATCATGGACTCTGGAGAGATGCGGAGGTAGTTCCAACTGGTAGGCAACTTCTCCTCGTTTTGCGAGAATACGAAAAGGTCCAATGTAACGGGGAGCCAATTTGCCTTTGATACCGAAGCGATGGGTTCCCTTCAGAGGAGTAACCCGAAGGTAAGCCTTCTCGTCAACCTCGAAAGTCATAGCCTTATGTTTTCGGTCATATTGACTCTTTTGACGAGATTGGGCTGTTTTCAACTTTTCACGAACCATGCGAACTTGCTCTTCCGCTTCCTGAATCATATCCGGGCCAAAGAATTGTCTTTCCCCGGTTTCTGACCAGTTAAGGGGTGTTCGACACCGTCGTCCATACAGAACTTCAAAAGGGGCTTTACCCAAGCTAGATTGATAGCTGTTGTTGTAAGCGAATTCGGCAAATGGAAGGCACTTCTCCCAATCCATTCCGAATGAGATAACAGAGGCTCGAAGCATGTCTTCTAGAATTTGGTTGACGCGTTCTACTTGACCACTCGACTGAGGGTGGAAAGCGGTGCTAAAAGAAAGGCGAGTTCCCATAGCATTTTGGAAACTTTCCCAAAATCGAGAGGTGAAAAGACTTCCTCGATCCGAGTTAATTTCCAAAGGAACACCATGGAGAGACACTATTCGGGAGATGTATAAATCTGCCAATTGACTAGCAGTTATACTCTCACGAACAGGTAAGAAATGGGCCACTTTGGAAAGACGATCGACAACGACGAAGATAGCATTATTCCCTCTCTTGGTCCTGGGAAAACTGGTAATGAAATCCATACCAATTTTATCCCATTTCCATTCAGGAATAGCTAAGGGTTGAAGGGTGCCAGCAGGCCGTTGATGCTCTGCTTTTACACGACGGCAGACGTCGCAGTTAGCAATATACTGAGCAATTTCTCTCTTCATCCTAGTCCACCAGAACCTCTGGCGTAGGTCCTGATACATCTTGGTACTACCGGGATGAATGGTGAGAGGAGATTCATGAGCCTCCTTAAGGATCAACTGCCGTAGATGCTGCTTTTTGGGAACCACTAAACGGTTCTCAAAGTACACAACACCATGATCATTTGTGGAAAAACAACTAGCACCTCCTCTAGCAATGTTCTCCTTGATTTTAGATATTCCCTTATCTCGCTTTTGGGCAGCGATGATTTGATCCGTAAGAGTAGGCTTCGCCACCAAGGTGGAAAGAAATCCTTGAGGAACAATGTGAAGGTTAAGCTTCCGAAATTCCTCATGGAGAAGCGGTTGACTTTGTTGTAACATCAGGTTGTTACAATAAGATTTACGACTTAGCGCATCAGCCATGACGTTGGCTTTCCCTGGGGTGTAAGTTATTCCTAAGTCGAAATCTGTGATCAACTCAACCCAACGTCTTTGCCTGAGATTCAAATCCGATTGGGTGAAGATATACTTCAGACTTTGGTGATCAGTGAATATTTCGCAACGATTACCGAGGAGGTAATGTCGCCGGGTCTTAAGTGCATAGACTACGGCTGCAAGCTCTAGATCATGAGTAGGATAATTCTCCTCATGTGGGTGCAATTGCCGTGAAGCGTAAGCAATTACGTGTCGATCTTGCATGAGAATGCAACCTAGTCCTTGTCGCGAGGCGTCGCAGTAGATAACAAAGTCCTTAGAGAAGTCTGGCGGTACCAGTACGGGAGCAGAAGTCAGGCGTCTTTTCAGTTCCTGAAAGTTGTGCTCACATTGTGGAGTCCATTCGAACTTTTTATCTTTCTTGAGGAGTTCGGTTAGAGGTTTAGCAACTTTGGAGAAGTTCTCGACAAAGCGACGGCAATAGCTCGCTAAGCCCAGAAAACTCCGAACTTGCTTGACCGATTCAGGTGGAGTCCAATTAAGGACGGCTTGAACTCGCTCAGGGTTAACAGCAATACCTTTACCAGATATTACATGACCCAGATAGGTCACTTCTGACAACCAAAATTCACATTTAGAGAATTTGGCATAAAGACGATGCTCTCGAAGTTTCTTCAACACTAGCCTTAGATGTTCGGCATGTTCTTCCTCGTTCTTGGAGTAGATGAGTATATCATCGAGGTAAACCACGACGAATTTATCCAGATACTCCATGAAGATTGAGTTCATTAACCGAGAAAAGGTGGCTGGGGCGTTGGTTAACCCGAAGGACATGACGGTGTACTCGTATTGGCCATAACGAGTAACAAAGGCCGTTTTAGGAATGTCCCCGTTCCTGATTTTGATTTGATGGTAGCCCAACCTCAAATCCATTTTGGAGAAGACTGAGGATCCAGCGAGCTGATCATACAGGTCGTTGATCCTGGGGAGCGGATATTTGTTCTTGATTGTGACCAAATTGACAGGTCAATAATCTACAACCATCCGGTCCGTACCATCCTTCTTCTTGACGAAGAGGACGGGGCAAGCCCACGGAGATGAACTAGGTCAGATGAAACCCTTTTTCAAGGACTCATCGAGTTGTTTCTTAAGCTCGGCTAGTTCTAGTGGTGCCATCTTATAGGGTCTTCTAGCAATCGGGACGGTTCCTGGAATAAGGTCTATTACGAACTCAACATCCCTGTCAGGTGGAACACCTGGCAATTCCTCTGGGAAGACATCCGGGAAGTCACGGACTACCGGAACGTCCTCAAGGTCTGGCAAAGGGCTGGCGTTAAGAGAATATAACTGTCGCTTGGCTATTCGGGTCAAGACATTGACTATCTTCCCCGAGGGATGGGTGAGTTGAACAGTCCTAGAGAAACAATCAATTTTGGCATGATGAGCTGACATCCAGTCCATACCCAAGATGATATTAATATCTGAAGATTTAAGGGCTATCAAAGATGCGAGGAAAACAAGTCTGTCGACTTGAATTTCATTTCCATGGCTTACTCTAGAAGTTTGCCATTTGGATCCCGGAGTTTGAATTACCATAGAGGATGGCATGTCACAGAATGTGGTGTTATGCAAGCGAGCATAGTTCTCGGATATGAATGAATGAGATGCTCCTGTATCGAAAAGAACAGATGTCGGGTGGCAATTAACAAGGAGCGTACCGAGAACGACGTTGGGATCCTCTTGGGCTTCTTCGGCAGAGATACAGTTGACATGGCCACGTGTAGCGGTGGCCGGCTTGGCGTGGAACACTTTACCTGTCGGCTTGCCACGACCAACAGCTTTAGCAGGTTGGTTGGGGTTGGTCTGGGGGCACTCACGCATATAGTGGCCAGATTCCCCACACTTGAAGCAAGTCACGGAGCTGGTACGTGGAGGAGCACTGTTGGTTGGACCACCATAGGGCTTGGCTGGTGCAGACTGTTGAACGGGGCGAGGCACCTGGAAGGATGGCCTCGGTGTGAACCTGGGTGGCAGGGCAGTGTTGGGCACCCACACGCGGCGCTTCTGAGGACCAGCACCGGATGAGGAACCCACGTCACGGCCATGCTTGCGTGTTGCGTCATAATCAGTCTGACCAGTCTCGGCACTGCTGGCCTTGTTAACAAGCTTCTGAAAAGATGTGCACTCATGCAGACGGAGGTCGCGGCGAAGCTCAGGACTAAGCCCCTTACGGAACCTTGCTTGCTTCTTGGCATCAGTAGAAACTTCCTCAGTGGCATATCGTGCGAGGTTACCGAACTCCCTGCTGTAAGCATCCACAGAGAGTCGGCCCTGAGTGAAACTGCAAAATTCCTCACGTTTATGGTCCATGAGACCCTCCGGAATGTGATGTTCACGGAAAGCCTCGCTGAATTCAGCCCAAGTAGTGACATGGCCCGCTGGGCGCATAGCTCCATAATTCTCCCACCAGAGACTGGCGGGGCCTTCAAGATGATATGCAGCAAAGGTGACCTTGTCAGCCTCAGCTACTAGCGCAGAACGCAGTTTGTGAGAAATACTGCGAAGCCAGTCATTAGCGTCGAGAGGCTCGACGGAGTGGTGGAACGTGGGTGGATGTAACTTGATGAAATCACTGAGTGACACCAAGTTGGTCCTCTGATGGTGTGCTGTGTTCTGTTCAATATGCTCCAACAAACGGTTGGTCTCCCGCTTGTTTCTTTTGGCTTCCATCATAACCTCGGCTAGGGAAGGAGGATGAGGCAGATTTGCATTCCTGACTTCACTGCCTTCGGCCTGCTCTTGGGGAGCAGGGTTAGTGCGCGTGTTGACCATCCTAGGTAAACAAGACAATGATTTAGTCAGAATGATAAAATCCCGACACAGGATACAGAATGTAAGGAATAACTCGGAATGCAAGATGATCATCGGTATGACATGGTAGATACAGAAACTGCTCCTTTTATTCCATCGTCATACACACCATACAAGGTTTAGTACAAGACCAAACAAGGTACTATTATGGTGAAAAGAAGATTACATCTCATCGGAGGCATCCCAAGCTCCTATACATTATTTTTCTACACCTCCGGAAGGCGGTACAACTAGGTCATATCCCACGAGTCACGCAGGACGATAGACGACACAGCTAGTTCAAACTAGTGATACTACCACTAACTCAGACCGATCCGTAGTAGTTCTCGTAGAAATCACCTCCATAGCCTGGAAGCTCAACATGATCATCCGGGAACAGACGATCTCGCGGAGCTTGTGGACCATAGGGGCTAGGATGAGGTCTTGGACCAACAGACGGTGGCCTGCGGGGACCGCGAGGTGGGGTGATGCCTCCTACATCACGCCAACCCATCATGTGTGGCAGAGCAGATCTCAAAGGATAGAGATCGCGCATATCCGAATATCCAGCTTGCACCGCCGGTGCAAACCGAGTCAACGTGGCCCAATGGTCAGCACGGGTATTGAAAAGCTCTAGCCTCAAGACCCGATTTTCACGGTCCTTATCCTCGAGCATCTCAGCAGTGGTGCGAGTCCGTGAATCCTCCTGAGTGGGGTCAGCTTAGATAGCCTGGAGATACCCTTGTGCTCCCGGAAGTGATCCTGGCATATATCGGAAATCAGAGTCCCGAAATAGACCAGACCTGACTCGCATGATGGTCATCATAGAGTAGGCGGCGTCCTGCACAGCCATCTCAATAGTAACCCCGAGTCCATAGGAGCAGTGAAGGGGCTCGGTGGATCCAGGATAAGATGGAAATATCCTGACAGTGCAGAGATACTGGCTTTGATTAAAATCTCGAAATTGCTCTTCGACCGTGTACTCAGGATACCAACGGTATCCAGCCTCAGTCATTACCCTGACCAACATGGCGGTATGGCCGGGTACATCTAGGCATCGAGTCAGGCGAACCACTTGATTGAGGTCGCGAGTGGCCATCTGAAAGCACAACCATAATGCAAAGGCATTAGAATTTCTAGCAAAATTTCGGCAGCATAACAGTTGTAAATGCTCAAAAAGGATTTTGAGACATTTGACAAAGGATTTCATACACACTCAACATCATCATATCAAAGTTCTGAGTCCATCCTAACAACATAAGGTGATAGTAGAACTGAACTAGGCTTGTATCCATCAAACCTATAAGGTACTACTGATTAGTAACACGTGATCCTGATAGAGAGAATAGATCCTAATTCCTTAACCCCCGGTGGAAGAATAGACTGACTCAGATCAGAATGTCATAAGATAAAGGAGTAAAAAAGAGCCTTACGTTCCAACCCACAAACAATTCCCCTACATATAACTAAAGAATTTCTAGACTCAACATCGACCAGTTTGGCTTGGAGAACCTACAGGCAGTCCGGCTCTGATACCAATGCTGTTAGGACCCCGACTCGATGTCACATCGATCTAGCCTGTAACACCTCATATCACTTTGCGGCCTCACGCACGGTATCCCACGGGTGTCGCCTTACCTTTGCCCGGGACTGTTTGCGCCTTTTGGCTCACGTATATGATAGTGTCGCTAGCATCCATATGATAAGGAGCCCGGGCTGACATGACTAGTTGTAAACCCAAAGTGGCACAGACTTACAGGGACAGGCATCCATGACCCAGCTTCGAACGTGTCGGTCATCAGCAAGTGGGTCCGGGCTGTAGCACTGGGCTAGCAGGACTCCGGTAAACCGGGCTGTAGCGGGCTAACAGGACTCCGGTACTCAATGCGTGACATTTCCCTGAAGGGACAGACACCGGAACGAAGAAGGACACATGCCGGCCAGCCTAAGTGTTCCAGAGCAGTAGCAAGCTACCATGGCTCAGCGGTAACACTAGGAGACATTTCCCGGTAAGAGAGGCTACTAAAGATAAACAACTAGATAGTCAGATCCCACACATACCAAGCATTTCAATAACATACACACAGTATGCTCGATATGTGCAAATACAACATGGCATCACAACATGACTCTACGACACAAGTACTTTATTTAAGGCTCAGAGAGCCATACATAACATATACATAGGTACGGGTCACACGACCCAGCATTCAAGTCATACAGTCATACAAACCAGCAGCGGAGGTAGCTTGTCTGAGTACAGACAACTAGTAAAATAAAAGAGCTTGGAAAGCCTAGCTATACTACGTGGTCCTTCACAAGCTCAGGATCACCACCTGGGCCTTAGCCTACTCATTGATGTCAACGTCTACGAAGAACCCATCAGAAGGGGTTGCAGCGTCTTCTGTAAAAATGTAAATTATAGCAACATGAGTACAAAGGTACTCAGCAAGACTTACATCAGATCCTACATACATGCACATTATCAAGAAGGGTTGGTGGAGTTATTGCAGCAAGCCAGCTTCGACTCTTGGCTAGACTATTCTACGAGACTCCAACTTGAAATGGTTTTGCGTACACGAGTCCACTACTCACCACTTCAATACACTACCGAGGATCCACCTCCGTCTTCCTACGGAAGAGCCATCCTCGGCACTCACACTTATCTTGAGGCTTTTAGTAGTTTCCATTTACTTGTCTATGAACTGTATAGGCAACCAAGCAGTCCTTTACCGCGGACGCGGCTATTCGAATAGATCATGATAACCCTGCAGGGGTGTACTTCCTCATACATGTTTCCACCACTTAGCGTCTGCACACGATATGTGCTCGGCAGACTTCAAGCGAAAGCCGACGTGGGTGTAGACCACGACCTACCTAAACACCTAAGTCTCCAATCCAGGTTTATCGCCGATCCAGGTTCCATCCGCAGGGAGTCCGGCCGAGGTTTCCCATACGGCCCCGAACGATGTGAACAGGGTTCCCGAGATACCTAACGGGTATTCGGTACACCGTGCCACGTACCTACCGCATCACAGCCCACCCCTACGGTCAGCGCTGTCCACGGCCTCCAGTAGGCTACAAACACCAGAAACTACTTGCAACTCCTGGACAGAGAACTAGGGTGAATAAGAAGTCGAGCGGGGTCATATTTCAGGGCCCAATGCATGGTAGTAGCTGTATCTTAAATCACATATACAGATCTCAGTGCTTAAGGTCGGCTTCAATGAAACAACCCACCATGTACTCCTACATGGCCTCTCATCGATACCTTTACCAAATCGTGTTCACCACACCACTCTCATTACCGACATAATCATTTCACTCTAGCCCATCACCCAGATGAACCAGACCTGACACGACTCTAAGCATAGAAGGCATAGCAAGGTAGGAACAACACATACATATGGCTCAATCAACTCCTACACATGCTAGTGGGTTTCATCTAGTTACTGTGGCAATGACAGGTCATGCAGAGGAAGTGGGTTCAACTACCGTAGCACACAGCAGTTTGAAACGCATTGTCTTAATGCAGCAAAAGAGAGCAGGAGCGAGAACATGGGATTGTATCGATATGATCAAATAGTTGGTTGCTTGCCTGATGGTTCGATGCACTGATACGGTTCTTCGTTAGGGTAATCACGGTACTCCTCGGAGGCAGAACCTGCCGCAAGAACACCGATACACAACCATCACCAAACAATGTGCAACAATATTATGCATGCATGAAACATGGCAATATGAGTGTGTTGGGCTAATGCAACTAAGACCAGAAGGGTTTGAACCAATTTGAACCAAAGATTCAAATTTCAAACTCATACATGGCCCTTTAAAGTGTTTTACCTTGTTCTGCATTAAACATCAAGTTAACTTGTTTCATCATGCATGAAAATAGTACAGATGGATAGGTTGGATTTTTCTGATCATTTTTCATATATAACTTGTCTGATTTGGAGTTACAGATTAAAAGTTATGAATTTTTGAAGTTTAAATTATATTCTGGAATTTCCTATATTAGATTAAATCCAGAAAATCAATTACTGCGTCAGCCTGATGTCAGTGTGACATCAGCAAGTCAACGGGACACGGTCCGGGTCAAACCTGACAGTGGGTCCCGCGTGTCAGTGTGATTAATTAAACTAAATTAATTTAAACTAATCCTAATTAGTTAACAGGGCTGGGCCCCACCTGTCATTGACTCAGGAGAGTCAACCAGGGCCCACCCGTGGTCAAACCCGGGTCGGATGCACCGGCGTTTAGCCGCCGGCGAGCCCGACGCGGCGGCGGAAGTGGTTTTTGCCGTTCCGGCAACCAAACGAGCCGCGGAGGACAACGGAGAGGAGCTGAGGACGAACCGAAGCTCTTGGTGGAGTCCGTTGGGGTCGGGGTGGCCAGAGTTGGCGTCGGCGACGACTTTGGCGGCCACCGGAGTTCGGCCGAAGTCGAACTTGACGCAAGAGGGGTCGGTGAGGTGCGGGGAGTAGCTAGTTAGGTGCTACGTGACGCGGTGAGCATGATGGACACCGTGGAGTGGCCGGAGGGTGACCGGGAGCACATCGGCGACAAGCTCCGCGGCGGTGGGTGCGGTTGAGCTCCGGGAGGTCGCTACACGGCTCGGGAGCAAGAGAGGAAGGGAGGGGAAGATGGCTAAGCTCACGGGAGTTCGACGAAGCCCTTGGTGCGGCCGGGGACGGACCGGAGCGACGACGGTGTTGAAGGGGATCTCCAGCGACGGCGGTTCGGTCGAGGTCGATGCGGTGGGCTCGGGCCGTGCGAGCGCTTGGGGCTCGGCTTGCTCGAAGGAGAGGAGGGTGGCGGAGCTCCTGGACACGGCGGCACGGCGTGGGGTTGACGGAGGGCGTGGCTACGGCGAGGGGGTGGCGGCGATGGCGTCGGCCATGGCGGGGGAGCGCGAGAGAGAGTGGTTGGGGGAGAATGGAGATGTCCTGCGGGTTCGTGGCGCTGCGTGGAGCTCATCCATCCAGCCCCGAGGCGAGGAGGTGGAGCAGGGCGGCAGCCAGCTGTGTGGCGCGCGCTGCGGTCGCCGTCGGGCACCTGCCTGCCTGCCTGGCCGGCAAGCAGCTCGCTGGAGCGGCGCTGGGCTGGGCCAGCGGGTGGGCCGGGTGCTGGGCGCCAGGTAGGTTTTTCTATTTTTTTTTCTGTTTTCTGTTTTTTTAATACTTCTGCAACTTTGTTGAATTAATAAAAATACTTAGGCAACTCCTAAAATCACCAAACTACTCCTGGTCCATAGTTGGATTATTTCCAACATGAAACATTTTAGTTTGGAGATATTTGAGCATTTAAATATTTTATATAATTTTAAATGCCCAAATTCAAATATTTATGATTTAATTCAAAAACCCTGAGATGGCCTGGGAAAATGTGCATCACTTCTGGCAGAGGTTCTGAACCAAGACAAAAATGATGGGCATTTTAGAAGGGCATTTCAGGTTCATTGGAAAAGTTTTTAGTAAACCCTAGTTGGTTTCAGAGGGAGCTGGGGGTTCTGTCATCCCCATTTCAGGTTTCTGATGAAAGAATAAACATGATGCAACACTCTAATGCATGAACTAGCTAGGGTGTGACACCAGGTATCACAATCACTGCAAGACCAAGAGACAGCCAGTGTTGAAATTGAACCCCATAGTGAACCTCAAACAGACGAAGGAGTCACAGAACAGGAAGTTTGTGCACAAGAGATTTCCAGTGCCACGACATTGCAGATCACCATCACGAGTACAAAGGAGAAACCCCCCAAGACATCCAAGCCAACGAGGAACTAGAGACTGTTATACCTGGCAAAGAAACAGTCGATGCAGGCACAAGTAATACAATCATCAACACAGAGGTAAAAAAATCAACAACAAACCCTTTTCAAACCATTTATGATGTTTGAACTACGTAATACACCCCATCACGGTAATACAACAATTATAAGGCATGTCTGACCCTTTTCTTTGAACAAATGCAGGAAACAAACAAGAACATTAATCTGGAAGATCAAGAAGCGGCGCAACCAAAAAACTGGAAAACACACAAAACTTCAAACAACAACATCTGAAGAGGTGAGGTTACAAAGCTGAGGCAGAAATGAACTTCAAACTATAATTTCAATTTTTTATTGAACAGGAAGAGGAAGCAAGCAAAAGAACCCGCATAAACATTGAACAAGAAAAAGTAGAGGACAGAACGAGACAAGGAGAAACCGTAGTTCCAGCAGGAGACAGTCCTGCAAATCCAGAGAAAGAGGTCTTATAAAAAATTGTAACTCAACAATCAGAGATGCATCCATTTCTTAAATACTTTTTCTGTTGGTGCAGGCACAAGAAGCTCAGGAGAGCACCAACAATCAAGACCATCAAACACAACCAGAGGAGCCCAATGAACAACCCAAACATGTTCATCAAACGGTAGACAATAATGCCACTGAAGACCAAGCCACCAAAAATCCAATCACCAAACAACAGCTACCAGAGTCAGCGCCAGCGTCAATGATTGAAAAGGTGAAGTTATGAAACTTGCAAGCATGAAATTATAAAATTGCCGCGTGCACAATTAAATAAACTCCAACCTACCACACCTGTACTCACTCCAATGCACTCTCACTTTTCCACCTCTATATTTGAACAGCTGCAAGAAAAAAACAAGGTCACTGACGATGAACAGCAAAAAAAGAGCAAGAGAAGGACCCAAAAACACCACGCGAAGAACATGTAGAACAATCAGCAGTAACAAGTACAGAGGTGAAAACACATAATACCTATGAATTATCTTATAGTTCAAAAATACACATTTCACTACTTTCCTCAATCACAGAGAGAGGAGACAGATGAGGAAAAGGAAGCCAAAGAAGAAAAGCAAAATGTTCTTCAAACGGCAGACATCAACGTCAAAGAAGACCACGCGCCAAAATATTCACTCACCGAAAAAACCGCAGCAGAGACGGCAGCAGCGACAACGACTAAAAAGGTAAAGTTACATAAGCTGATCCTCTAAAAGTATAAAATAGCTCTGTTGAAGCTCAAATGCACTGCCACTTAGCCACCTGTGTGTTTCAAAAGATACAAGACAAAAACAACGGCAGCGGTGATGAACTCCAAAAGACAGAACAGGAAGATGCCCAAAAACCTCCACTCAACAAAGAACAAGCACAACAGTCAGCAGCAGCAACGAGAACAGCAGCAGAGACAACAGAAACAACAACGACTGAGAAGGTAAAGTTACATAAGTTGATTCTACGAAAATATAAAGTAGTTCCATGGTTGAAACTTACCACATTTATGATTGAATAGCTGCAAGACAAGAACCATGACAGTGACGATGATCACCAAAACAAAGAACAAGACGGTACCCAAGAAACAATGCCCAATGAAGAACAGGTGGAACAGTCAGCATCACCAACGACAGCTCAACAGGTGAATTTGCACGAAATGTTTCCACAAAACGACAACTTAATCACAATCAAAATAGCTCAAAGCACGCACCGAACGCTTCACTATTTTCCCATAACAGCTGCTATAATTAAAATAAAGTAGCAAGTTAAATCATTTCAATGCTTTTTAAATGACAACGCAGAAACACGAAGAAGGCAACCACGAAGATACAACCAATGAAGCAAGCACACAAATTGTTCCAGAGAAAGAACCAGAAACTATTGAAGAAAACCCTACGCCTTCGTACGATGCCAATTCCCCTTGCAGACAGGTCAGTGCCATCCAGGTCGAGACTAAAAAACAATATAGAAAAAACCACAAGCAAGACATAACAGTTCACAAGAAAAAACATGATGCCAATAAAAGCATAGATGACTCAAATAAGGATGGAGAAGAAACTGAACAAAAGGGTACAACGCAAAAAGAAGAACAAAACATGTCGTAGGAAGGAGAAGGAGAACAAGAAAGGAACAACACTGGACAGGACATATCTTCCAGCATCGAAGCAGGCAAGACAATAGAAACATAATTGCTATCTTTTGATCTTTGTGACTTGGAATTATTTACATTAAATTCAAAATCATCACAGGCACGGTGAAGAAAGGGAGCAAAGATAGCGATTACATCAACAAAGCCATCGAAGACCTGTACAACGTTGTATGCAAGCCATGGACAAAGAGAGAAATGTAAGTTCATGCAACTAACACAGAAAACATTCTTACACATGATCATTTTGACTGTATCACGTGTGAACTAAAACATTTTTCTAAATATACTTTGCAGGGATTAGCTTTTCAATACAACGGACAAGTTTGATGTAAATCTAGGACATGTCTCCGAAAGCTTCAAGGTCGGTAAACCAGTATGCTCCGAAGCAATAGAGCCCATGCTAACAATCTTGATAAAACAACTCAATGGCACACGGAGAAAGATTCTGTCGTTAAGCAACACTGTAAGTAAATACCACGGCAAAAGAATCACGTTTAAAACACTATATATGACTTTATAAATAGATAAACTTCCCCTATAACTGAACTGACAAATTCCCTTTGTCTATCTGTGACGAAACAAGCAGCACTCAATAAGGGAAGCCGGCGACGAAGATCCAATGTGCTACGAAAATAATGATCAACAACAGAATAGAAAAAAATTACTACCTGCAAGGCTTAGATCATTTTTCAACATGAGAGAAGAAGAAAAACTGCAAGATTATAACATGGTAAGGAGATTAGCTGTTTCAAAAACAAAACACAATTTACGTATATGCTATGCAAAGTTCTCTTTTTATTTTATGTTTCTAAATATAAAAATATTTCCAAATGTTTTCTTTTTATTTTGTGTTTTGCAGTTCCTTCTACCATGTTCGTTGAGCGGGTTTGAGCAAGACGAAACTATAAGTCATTACTTCACCATCACAGTTAACATGCAAAAACAGCGTTTTGAACTCCTCGACTCTTCAACTCCATATCCAGGCACAATAGAATTCTTCAGCAATGTAACCAGCAAATTAATGAAAATCTGGAAGCACATAAGCATAGAGCTACAACTTTCAGAAAAAAGCATCGACCATTACAAAAAGGTCAGACTGCAGGTGCCACTTCAAGGAGAAGACACGTAAGCACTTCCAACATCTTCACTTATTTCTTTTTTTTCAATACAAGATTCAATACTACAATTACTGAAATAGTTCTGTTCTTTCGTCTTTTCAATACAACAATTACCACTACCATTGCTCAAACTTTTCTCTTATTTCCGTTTCTTGAAAGCAACAATCTTACCAGCACCATTCATATACATGCAGAATGGACTGCGCATTCTACATGTACATGAACCTGAAGCACTACTCCAGTGATGGAACAACAGCAACCTTAATGCCAGAACAAGTACGAAAGTTGAGGAAAAAGGTTCTATATCAACTAATCAGCCAGCACAAAGGGAATACAAAACTGTCACTAATCAAGTGTACAACAGGTAAGTCTTTTCAGAAACTAAATCTTACAGTTTCGTAACACTAGAATAAGTAATATTTTTTTTAATTATTGTTTTACAGATATGCTGAAATATGAAGTAGATATGGAAGACAAAGAAATGCAACAAGCAGAATGTTGCGTACTAGAAGAGTTTCCGCCAACTACCGGGCCAAAAGAACATATTATGCATGCGACAACCACACAAGAGCATGAAGTTATTGATATATCCAGTAAACGCAAAGATATTATGGATGTCAGCAGCCACGATGTCGCCCAACAATCTTGCACAGTCCACGAACAAAATGATCCACCAATAGAGCCAGATCAACCACCACCAGACGACAAGATACCACACCATGCCGAAGAGGAAACAGACGAGCAAAATATCAACAGCAATATCACGACCACAGAGCAACTGGAACAAACAGACACTGAATTAAAAGAGGATGACAGAAGCAACGACGTACCAAGAAGAAACAGGCTCAACAAGCAATCAGCAGGGCACCTCCAGCACCATCTCTTTAGACTTCCTAAAACCAAAAACAATGGAAAAGCAGGAAGAAGTTGACGAATTTCTTTCAAACCTTAACCCACTACAACTACAGGTGTACAACGACCACATAAAGATGGGCTCTAACTTTGATTTAATCAAAACATGGCTGACCGAGCATGAAAGCTATGAATTCAACAAAAATCCCAAGCCGTTTCTGACAATCTTGCAGCAAGAGTCAAGAGAACATTCAATGCCTCAATCAGCTGAGAACAGCTCAGACAAGAAAATCTCGGTCAAGAAAAGGCCGGTAAAGCCTTCAAGCAGGCTCCTTGGAGAAATCAAGATTCCTACATTTGTTCCAGGAGATTTCAAATTCATGAACAAAGCCAGAGCACTCCATGAATACCTATTCAGCAAAGAAGGATAGGACGAATGCGGAGAGTAAGTACTTTCTCTTCAATAAACAAAAAAACAAACAAATGTTGCCCCTTTTTAAACCAACCTAACTAATGTATAAACTTTTTCTGCTTGCAGTCTAAACGTGTATATTAGCTCAACGCGACCCGATTGGATTATAGGAAAACAAATAATGGCATAGCTAATGAAAGGAGATGATGGACAGATGGAGGGCTCCATCGCAAACGCATTGTTCGACGAATGGACATCGCAGCAACAATACAACACAACCGATAAAGCCATACTTCCCGTAGAATTTGCAAACGTATGAAGTCCATTTTGACAAAAACACTTGCATCATTTCAGTGAATACAAAGATTGAACTAAAAAGTAGAAAACTTTTTGGTCGCAGGTCGTGCTCGGTGTTAAAACTGGAGAGGAAGGAGGACTAGCAGAATTCAATGAGGAAGAAGCATTGAAAGAGTTTGCACCCCTTGTAACAGGCAAGGAACTTTTAAAGAAGAAGTTGGTAAGTTAATAGAAATATAGAAACATAACTCATTCTTCCTACATATTGCACATTCACATGTCATTTAATTCTCCTGACAAGAATTAACTTTAACTCACTCTGTCTCCAAACACTGCAGATTATGATACCTCACAACACAGATAAACACTACACACTGTACGTGCTCAACAAGTACACGAACTCCATCAACATACTTGACTCACTGAATTACAGACACGGAGACGGAAAAAAACATGGAAAACACACCACACAAGGACCACCAAGAACTGGTACGTCAATTCAACCTTGTTTCCTAATTAGTTTTCCAATTCCTGCATTCCCTTTATTAATAGCAAAACCCAACAATAACACAAATTAAAAGGATGCACGCACTCATGAAGAAGCATTACGGTGAAGCGGAGCTACAAGCCAACAACGAACCAAACTGGTCGCGGATAGCACAAACACCTAACAGAGTTTGCGTGCCAAAACAGTAGGGTACCCAATGCAGACACTTCATGGCTCAATTTGCAAAATACTAGAATGGCATTGAACTCATAAAAGATGATGAGGATTTCATTGTAAGTGAATAGTACAAGAGCAACAATTTTAATTTTTACAAGCAGCACTACTTGAATACTTCAATATCCGATAACCTCCATGCAGCAAAGCAACGTAGATGCCGAGTGGAAACCAGAGTTCCTTTTTACAACCATATTTGGTGAAACAAACCAACTAAAGTGGGAGCAACTACCTGGAAGAATCAAAGAATTCAAACCAGAAACTTTAAAGTTCTTTTCCACCAAAAAAGGTAAGAAAATCATTTCTACTTATCCTCTTTTTTGTAATAACCTACACATCACATGGTGTTCACCAACATCTTTCGTATCACGAGAGCTTACATATAACATATCTGCTTCCGTTGACTGAAACAGATGAAAAAAAAAGGAAAAAAAGACAAAGCACCAGTCCATATCCAAAACATTCTCATTACTTCCAACACACAAAGGAGGCGTCCGACCTCTTCCATCTAGTCATGAGCGACAGCTGGCAAGAGGAATACAAAAGGTGAGTTGTTTTCTATTGCACCTCAAAATAGTTGGACAGAGCCCAAAAATAATGTAAGAATCTGTTTCTCACTAACCGTCACCTCCAAAATAATTTCATCTCCCCTGTCGCAGCAAAACTATATTTAGACGCATCCGCAGGGACAGTGAAAGCACGCAACTTACTGGAGCCCAGCTGAAGGCAGTATTTGGTCCAAGACCAGCACAGACGAACAAACGACATCATATGGAAAAGAGGATCCTCGATGACATAGCAGAAATCTGGGAAAGCAGACAAGAATCAAAACAGAGTGACAGAGTAATATTAGGCCCAAACTTTGCAGAGGTAAACTTTTAAAAAGCAAAATCTTGTGAACATTGCAACAACTACTCTTTTTATATTATTACACGGATCTTTTTTCTAACAATTTTTTTCATCATAAATATTGTTTGCATCATATATTGGATTTGAAGAAACACACAACTACTATTACAAAATTTAAAAATGAATTGCAAAAAACAAAAAATCAGCTTGTTCCCATGTATCTCAAGGAAAATCAATGGAAAAAGCTCTCAACAGCAAACATGGTAACAACCTATTCTACCATGACAAAATCTGAAAATATGCGTTCTATTAAATTACTTTATATTAAACCGTCATCTAAGCAACACGTTTTTTGTACGCAGATATTCATTCCAATGGAGAAGCATGACCGCTATGTACTATATGTGCTGGACAAATACAAACACAAAGTTCACATTATTGATCCTCGAGAAACAACTCACGAGGAATTTGAGAAAGAAAAGATACACATCGACAAATTGACACCAGAAGAAGCAAGTCGAGTACTTTAGAAAAATGAAGATGCCAGAAAAGAAAGAGAAAGACAGTTTCAGGAATATCATGTTCATAAGACGGCAATCGTAAGCATTTATACATAACAATTTTTTCAGTTTTACAAGTTGAAATATTAAAACAATTAATTACAAAATACAATATTCCCATGTACCTATATTTAAAGAAGTCTTCAACATCATACTAGGACAAACAATGAATGCCAAGGGTACAAGATGGCAGACTCATACTGTGCAAGATGTTCCAGTGGTAGAAAAGGGAGAATCAACATTTGCTGTTTTAAAAGCTTGCATTCCTCTACAATGGTGAAAAGTTTATCGAAGACCTGGAAGATTTGTCTGTAAGTTTATATATATTTACTTATAAACAACTTATATGCACAAACTCTAATAATATACTTCTCTTCTCGGCAAAATTTCACAGGATGAGGTCGAAGACTGGAGGGCAGAGCCAATGTACATTCTCTTAAATAGCGAGATGAATCAAGTCAAAGCTAGTGAAATGGGTGACGAGATTAGCAAGATCTTAAGGAAAAATGAAGACAAAAACTTTTGATTTAGCCCGCGAAGCTAATTCTATCTAGACGTGACAAAACAGTTTGTCAATAACTCACATTTATATGTAATGTAGTTAGAAATTGCGTGTTCATGTTCAAAAAAGAACTATTCCGACAACAGTGCGTCTTACATCATAAGAGAGCGCCAGTAAACTATAAACAACAATGCCTCTTCTTATTTGTACAACAGTAGTGACTCCAAAAACGAACCCTTACGCGCGAATCTGGAAAGCACCGTCCCGTGCCTCCAGAGGCGACATGGCCTCGTGCCACCAAACCCTGAGTCACCATGCCTCCGGGCAATATCCACACACACACACACATACCCTTACGCGTGACTCTGGAAAGCAACGTCCCGTGCCTCCAGAGACGACATGGCCTCGTGCCACCAAACCCTGGGTCACCATGCCTCCGGGCAATATCCACACACACATATACCCTTACGCGTGACTCTGGAAAGCACCGTCCCGTGCCTCCAGAGGCGACATGGCCTCGTGCCACCAAATGCTGGGTCACCATGCCGCCGGGCATTATCCACACACACATATACCCTTACGCGTGACTCTGGAAAGCACCGCCCCGTGTCTCCAGAGACGACATGGCCTCGTGCCACCAAACCCTGGGTCACCATGCCTCCGGGCAATATCCACACACACATACCAAGAGCGCCTCAACCGTTGCTAGCTCCTATGCACACGTGACTTCACATGCTTCAAACCCGTGCCTATGGAGGCAACATAACAATGCCTTTGTAGTATGCACACATATGCATACACACACAAACATATATATCATCAACAAAGCATAACTCTTAACCAGACATGACCGCACATTCTTCAAACCTGTGCGTTCTGAAACAAAGCAGCTTGCCTTTTGCATGACCTGCTAGGAGGTTTCCTCGCACCGGAGGCACCGTGTCACACCGCGACGGACAATGCGCCGCACGAACCAGCACGCCGCACGAACCAGCACACACTTCGACCAACACACACTTCGACCTA
>NC_041381.1:133743392-133745669 GCF_002162155.2 Triticum dicoccoides
CACACACTTCGACCAACACACACTTAGACCTATGCCCCCCTTCAAGATGTTTATGAAAATTAAATGAGCCGAAGGCGAGCAGGAGGTTCCCTTGCGCCGGAGGCGCCGTGTCACACCGTGACGGACAATGTGCCGCACGAACCAGCACGCCACATGAACCAGCACACACTTCGACCAACACACACTTCGACCTATGCCCCCCCTTCAAGATGTTTATGAAAATTAAACGAGCCGAAGGCGAGCAGGAGGTTCCCTTGCGCCGGAGGCGCCGTGTCACACCGCGACGGACAATGCGCCGCGCGAACTAGCACGCTTTTCTTCAATTTAGTAAAGTTATACACCCGTGCCTCTCCTAGTGCTCACCTGTGCCTATAAAGAAGTCGCACAATTGAACAATTCTGAAGACTGTCGTTTTACAATAAAAAGTTGCTTTTTTCGTTACTTGAAAGGTCATATATGATAGTGTTGGTAGTCCCCGCCCGTAACTACCCCATAAATCTCCATTACCCGGAAATATAATGGGAACAGAAAGGGAAACGTTAAAGGGAAACAGGGAACCAAGCGCGCGAACTGGTATTTATTTTTGTTTTCGCGCGGAAAGGGAAAACGGAAAAATGTGATAGTATGAGGGTCAAAGTGCAAAACGCATGAAACCACAAACCGGAAAGGGAAAACCGGGAACCAACCACGCCACCTGGTTTTCCCTGGCGGGAGCGCTCTGCGCAAGACACTTGTCACGCGCGGGGCGCTCCCGAACCGCTCGTTAACTAGTTGCTCCCCTAATCACCGTATCACCGTTTTTATTGGGCTGTGATTGATCATGCCAAACACCTGGACACCCTATTGGGCCGTAGCCCATAGCAACTGGAGCGGCAGCTAGCAGGAGCGCAAGCCGAGGGTGCGTTCACTGCGGCAAATACGAAGGGATGTGTATTTTTTTAACAATTTTGGTTTCGTTTGGAGACAATGGAGTGTATTATCTATGTTGGTGTGTATTGTTAGCATGTACGAGTATTATCTATGTTGGTTTTGCATTAATAAAATGCGCTTTAGAGTTCGCCCGAAAAGTTTCATCCTCCGCCACTGCGCGTTCAGGCATATTTGTGGCCGTTTAAGAGGCTAAATTAGATATATCTGTTTGCAGATGCTCTAAATATTACAGTCCGACTAAGTTTTGAAAATTGTCTGCGAATAGGGCATAAGGGGCAAAATAGTTGCCCATCAGCGCCAAAGGCCTTTGTGCCATATTCCAATTTAGTACTCGATGACAATCATACCCTCATAAAAACCATACATTTTGTAAAGTGCTTCCCAATTTTGGCAACCAAAATGGGTTACGCTCTGAGCATTGCACAGATTTACTTCAAAATCCATATCATGATGGGTCCTTAGGTGTATTTTCGTTGTTTCAAAATTTTCATGGTCTTCAAAACCCATCCTCTCCAAGACATAGCGTCTTGCATGGCATGGGATAAGCTAGTCGAATTGTAAAAGATGAAAATTAAACGTTGAAATAGTTGAAGTCATGCTTAATTATGAAAAAAAATACTTGTCGTTGTTGCGTACCGTTTTAACATCGAAGGTCTCCTCGAGCTTAATGCTGAAGCGCCGATCTTCATCCAGCTCAACAAACCTGTCGCACATACCTCGATCGTCGTGGCACCAGCTGCACTCCCCCGGGAGACTGTCGTCGTCCGAGTACGACATTTGCTACGTTCATAATTCAAAGATTAAACTTGTACATATTCTAGCACAAGTCATGCCAGAATTCACGGAAAAATCTGGCATGACCTTTGCTAAAAAAGGACATATCGAGCGCCTGAAATTTGCCGGAACGGAAATTAATCAACACTCCGGCAAAACATAGGGCACTCGGAGGTGTAACCAAAACATGAAATAATTGCTTAAACTAAAAAATAACAACAAATATGGCATGTTCAACTAGTTCTGTTAATTCAACTAGTTCTTACTAAATATAAACTTACTATAAATAGAAAAAACTAGTTCTTTCTAAAAATAAAGTAGTTCACCTAGTTATTAATTTACTTACTAAATTAGTTCAACTAAAACTAAACTTGTTCAACTAAAACTAAACTAGTTCTATTAATTCAACTTGTTCTTATTAAATATAAACTTACTATAAATAGAAAGAAACTAGTACATCTACTACTACTAATTAACATCTACTACTAATTAACATCTACTACTGCTAATTATACAACTAGTTTACCATCACTACTACTAATTAATATCCACTACTACTAAAAATCATTATCT
>NC_041381.1:133746127-133769827 GCF_002162155.2 Triticum dicoccoides
GGCGGTGAGGTCGAGGGCGACGACAGTGTGATCGAGAGCGGCGGCGGGCGACGGCGGTGAGGTTGAGGGCGGGCTCGGGCGGCGGCGGTGAGGGCAGGCTCGGGCTCTCGGGCGGCGGCGACAGGAGTAGGGGAACAGGTCGCGGGGGGGTGAAAAGAGGACTTAGCGAAATTTTGAGCCGGGGGCGGTTAAGTCGAACTAGCAGTAGCGATCATAAGGAAAACGCGATATAGCTAACTTATCTATAGCGCGTTTTAGTAAAAAAAACGCTACTGCTAATGGAAGCAGTTATTTCTTTTGTTTATCCCAATATCAGTAACGCTTTGTCCTAAAAAACGCTCTAAGTCTAAGCAATGTAAAAACATCAAAAATATACATTGATCATCATTAATCTTTTTGTGTAGAATCTAAATAGTCAATATGAATCATCACTGTACCTGTATAGGTACAGGCGAGGATTCATATTGCAGCCACAAATCATACACATATAGTTCAATGAAGACCAAGTGCTTGAGATAGGTTGAGAAGTAACATATTTAAGGTGGTAAACACCTTGTTTGCTTAGCAGTATGGGACTAAACTTAATTAGTTGCGGTGATACTTAGCAGTAGCGAGTTTTGAGGAAAAACGCTGCTACTAAGTACTTTAGCAGTAGCGTGTCCCTTGGAAGGGCGCTACTACTATATCTAGCCTGGAGGCAACACCGTGACAATTATAGTAGTAGCGCTCGTTTCACCTAGAGCGCTACTGCTACTTAGATATTAGTAGCGTTCTTTTTTGAAGCTCGCTAATTATCAGTAACGTCTGTTTTTAAACCACGCTGCTGCTAAGATTCTGTGTATAAGGTTTTCCCTAGTAGTGAGCGTTTATTTTATTTCAAATAATCCAACCAACTAGCATGGTGAGAGACCCATGGCCTTCCCATCAGGGATGTTGTTGCCGGACATATTGCGCCACCAATGGAACGGAGAGTGCAACGGCCCCCAAGTTTCCGTGTTAACCGCATGAACGCCAAGCCAATCTTTGACGAAGTTCCAAATTCTAATAGTGAAATGACACTTGAAGAAAAGATGGCTTCCACTCTCTTGCACCCACTGACAAAGCGAACAAAGGCCACAATTTTGCCAACCCCTCCTAGCAAGCCTATGGGCCGTTCAAATCTATGTTGGTTTGCAAGCCATGCAAAAAATCACCTCCAAAGGAGCCCAAACGTTTCAGATGTAACAGTGCAAGGTGGTGCACCTTGATCCAGTGAATTGCACATTATATGTCGAGGCCTAAGAATGATGCCCATTCATCGAGTGCTTCCGAATCATTTCGTCCACGACGTCCTCAGAGATATGGGTGTGGCGAAGGTGCTCTCAAAGCGTGAAAATTGTCTAAGGTGCTCCATGGGAAGGTCATATTGAGTTTTATCTTGTGGATCCAAGCATCGTCCGCCAAGGCCTCTTTAACTTTCCTTTTTTTGCGAGGACACTAGTACAAAAGGGAACTATTAAGACCCCATAATTGCACACGATGGGGAAGCAATGGGTGCCATGTCAACATTTTAGATGGTATGAATATAAAACTGTTTGTACAGAAAAATAAATGTATGCGACCAGACGGCCATCGCGCACGACCAAGGAAACAAAACTATTTGTGACATAGTACATACATGTTCGACGAAGAATCGTTTGCAAAGTTGTTAGTTATCGCCCACGGTTTCCTTAAGTAAATTGTTTGCATTATACGACTCATGGTTTCAGAAAGTCAATTGTCTGTGATAACTATAGTCATTTCACACACAACTTATGGAGACCGGTGTGTGATTAGATACAGAGGGTTCACTCCTGTGACAACACCACTCCCCTTCTTCATTCTAGCAGAACACTCAAATGATCAAACCATACATTTCATAGTCACACTGTGACTTTTACATTCATACGATCGAACTACAGTATTTAAACAAACAAACTAATTATGGCTGCATCTTGCGTCGGTGTTGGTGTACTCCCAGACATTAAGCCAAGCTTCAAGTAAGGCCAGAATGTTCTGGACTTCCGCGTCCAGGAGCCGGTTGACGGGCAGGGGAGCGGCGACTGGCGGCGCTGCAAGGAAGATATCGACGACGGCAGCCCATGCCGCTAAGGCGGGCACTGGCACATGCAAGGTAGGGACAAGCGCGTGCATGGGCGCAGGTGCTAGTGCAGGCGTTGTGCACGTGCACATCGGCGAGGACTTCGTGGATCCCTGCAGCTTCAAGCCAGGCAACGATGTGCGGTGCCCAAACCATCAATGCCACAGACATGGACACTGCTGGCGCGGGCGTGGAAACAGGAGCTGGCACGGGCGCGGGAGCAGTCGCGGCGACTTCATCAAGGCCCTGTCAAAATCGTCCCATAGCTCCTTATATTCTTGCTCCTCTGGCTCGCGGTCTTCCTTGGCAAAGTGAAAGACTAGGGGCAGCCCATCCTGCTGCGTCATGGTGTGCAGCAAGGTCAGTCTTCCTCAGCAAAGTGGAAGACTAGGGGCAGCCCATCCTGCTGCACCATGGTGTGTGGCAAGGTCTGACTTATTGGAGCCAGGCGGGCGAGAGGTGAATCGGAGGGGGGATCAAAAGAGGATTGTAGCGAGAGCAGAGAGTGCAACGGTTTATTAAACAGCGTCTCAACGCCACTAAGGGGGCAGTTGGGAGAAAAGGCAGGCGGAGGAGGGAAGTCAAAGGGCTCGCCTCCCGGTAAACCTATGCAGCAGCCTGCTTGCACACCTCCCGTCCCGTCAACTCACACGGTGCAGCGGCCTGCTTGCACATCTTCGCACGGCACCTCCCGGACTATCAAAAGCGGGATGCATGGCACGGTACCTGTGAAGAACAATGTCGTGCATGAATTTGTGACATGATATAGTAGGTCCTTCACAGCCAAGATAAAAATATTAGAACAATTCAGTTAAAAGTATTTTCAAAACACTGGCACCGATAAAACAGTTCGGTCATAGCCAAGAATCCAAGTTCGGTTGATTTGCTATGATACAAACATGAGGCAGCAGTACCTACTCAAGTTCAACAACTTAGTGGTTCTTACCCGCAAAAAAAAAAAAAACTTAGTGGTTCTGAGGATTTGTCAACTTGTTCAGTTTGTACCAGATAGCAAAATTGAAAAACTTGACAGTATCTGACAGAACAATGTGATGAGTACAAATGAATTATAGCCTCGATCCATGAACAAATACTGGACCAAATATTGGCGGTACATAGGGTGCATCCTTACTTGCATAGCACATGAGCTCAGGGGAGAACGGTCGAAACACTTCTCATCTACTTACAGAATCATGGGTGGCTTTGTTACATCGGCAGTAGGGGGAAAGAATACATGACATCGAGGTCCCGGACGAGAAAAAGAATAATAATCACATGTGTCATCGCCTATATCCCATGTGGCTGCAGGCAATCTCAAACTCCTGGGGTTTCTAGTAGACGACAATCGGATTTGTTCTGAACTAAACTTCAAGCAGCCGTCTGACGGATCACCATCCTACAAAGGCACAGTTCTTCCGAGCATGTTCAGGGATGAGCTTCACCAGGATGTCCATCGGCACGCCCTTCAACTCTGTTCAAGCCCAGCACGCCGGAGTTGAAGATAAGTAGTTGATGTGGGGTTATAGTGCGAGTGAGAATTGATATTGTAGACTTACCATGGGGCTTGAAGTTAAAGAGTGGAGGAAGAAAACGGCCGTTCGGTAAGCGGGTGTTTGGGTCCCGAAGTTCATCGAAGAATGGATGAATTAATGCTTCCAACTGTATCAGGAAAGCAAGTAGGAATGTCAGCTACAGCTTGCACAAAACTGAGTCTGTTCGAATACAGGGAAGCAAAAGCATTTAATTCAGTGATGACAATAAATCGAACTTCTTAAGGAAACAGCATTTGCTCAAACAATGTAGCAACACTCACAGCAGTTGAACGCAGGCTTGGTGAATATTGCAAGAGTCTGGAGACAAGATCTACTGCTTCAGCAGGCATTCTTTTATGGAAGATCTGATGGGGATGAAAACAGTAATGTTATACTGCAGCCTTAGAGGCAAGTAAAACAGCTAACACAAGGTTCCTACCTTGTGCCATGGGTGAGCTTTGATTTGCGGGAATTTAAACTCAGTATAATTTGGATTCATGCACTTAATTTCTTCTCGTGTAGGGGTACCTAAAACCTGATATGAAACAATGTAAGTAGGTGTAAATACAACTAAAAGATGGTAACTTCCTTGGAAACAATGTAAATAGGAGCAAATACAATTAAACAGAGAGCAACTTGCTGGGGAGAAAGATTGTAAATGTACCTTGATGATTTCAACAAGCTGATCAACACCACTGTCCCCAGGGAATATAGGCTATTAAAGAAGAGAATAGATCTTAGGCTGACAGATCCCATAGGCTGGATAGTTTAATAATCACATATAAATTGTGTGATCACATACCTGTCCTAGAAGGAGTTCAGCAAGAACACAGCCAGCAGACCAAACATCAATTGCTGTTGTGTATTCAGTAGCACCAAATATGAGCTCTGGGGCTCTATAGTACCTTGAACAGATATAGGAAATATTTGGCTCTCCTTTTACCTATTGAAAGTAAAAAATAATTAGACAACATCAAAATGCCAATGTCGTGCAAGTGTGAATATCAGGTAATGTGTGATCATACCAGCACTTTCGCGCTTCCAAAGTCACATAATTTCAACTGATGAGTATGTGGATTCACCTGGCAAAAATATTTTTTCATCAAATCATCTGACTACACCAAAAGTAGTGCTTGACTATACATTAAATGCGTCAGGAAGTATTCGATCGATTTGTACGCACCAGAAGATTTTGAGGCTTAATATCTCTGTGACATACTCCAATGCTGTTGTGAATGTATGCCAAAGATCTACATATCTGTAAATTATAATCAATTTCATAGGTTATGGTCAGTACTAAGTAGTTCTTGAATAGATTACTAACAGATTTTTGGCATGAAAAAACATGAACTTTACCTGATACATGTACAGTTTTGCATATATCAGGGGCATGCGTTGGTTCATCTTGTTGTAATGCTTAATGACACGATGAGCAGTCTCCGGAACATACTCAAGCACCAGGTTGAGGTAAAGCTCCTCCTTCTCAGTCTTTGAGAAAAAACAATGCTTTAAAGCCACAACATTTGGGTGGTCAAGAACTCGCATCGTTTGCAGCTCACGGTTCTTGTATCTCTTGTCTTGAAGAACCTTCTTTATAGCCACTGTCTCGCCAGTTTCAAGACACTTGGCCTATGCAAGATCATTCAAAAAAGTTGGGGCCATCAGGAATTACTAAATTAATGTGTGCAAAGATTAACACATCATGAAACTAAATAATACTCCCTCTGTCTCAAAATGTAAGACGTGTCAAAAATCTCTTACATTTTGAGTCGGAGGGGGTACTGATTATCCAGTAACAAACCTGGAAAACAGTTCCAAATGACCCATTACCAACCACGCGCTCAGCCATGTAGCTAATGGTCTGCAATGCAGATAGATAACTTAGTGGACGGAAATTATTGAGCTACAGAGAGGATTGCAAAAACACCACTTAATATAGATTTTTTACATACCTGTTTTGCTTGCCCATTTCTTCCCTCAATGCTTGTGACTATAATATGGCCCGGTTCCGTCCCATTGCCGTTGACTACTATATCTTCAGTGTCCTGCGTTATTCAGAAACAAAATTAGGAACTGATCACCTGCCAAAAGACATAAGATGAATTGGTCAACCACTCTAGGGAGATTATTACCCTGTCATCCCTTATGCTCATACTGCCCATCTCGTTCGGAAGTCGGTCGGCATCACCACTAGTACTCGTGTCATTCTGGAAGCGCGAGGAAGGACGCACCGCACCAACCGAGGCCATAATGTGGTAGAATTACCCAATAAGAGTTACAGGCTACCGTTCAGAATGCACCGTACTTGGTTAACCTGCAAAAGGCAGCATTACTGTGAGTCAAAAACGTACAGGCAAGTCGATCGCTTAAAGCAGGTGACCAGGATGTCTAAGGACGTCCACTTATGGTTGCAGACAATTTCTATTGCTTGATAGGCTTTAAGATACTGAAAAGGTTGTAATTTTACACTCCCAGCGCCCTCTCGACTGCCAAATTCCTATCGATATTGGAGAGCATGTTCTGGGTGGCTCAATCCAGGTCTCGTGACAAAGCAGAATTAGACTGTAGTTCCTACATATCATAAAGCTCTTTCTAAAAGTCTGATCACGCAGGACATACTCAGCAAACTCGATACCCGCCGTTAGCCTCCGAAGCTTGTTGACCAATTCGTGTCTCCTTGCCTGGAACGACAGAATTCTCGATCCAGATCACCATGTTTCCATCGAAGCCCGCGTCCATACTCACCAACTCCCCTCCAATCCAAAGACATTCAGGATCGCCGAGAAACCAGCAGAGGACGCAATCGAGCTCCGAGCTCCAAATTTTGCAAGCCAGAAGAGGGGAAAAAAGGAAAACAAACACCTATCATCCGAACAGAGGGCAGGCCAGCACCTAAAACGCAGCACCCTAAGACCGCCAAACCCTACAACCACGGATTCCTCCCTCACGCTCGCGCAAAGACCAGCCGGAATCGACGGATCGGACCTGAACCGGGATAGGATTGATCGATCGATTACCTGCCGGATCAGAAGGCCGGCCTGCCCGACGCGGGGATCCGGGGCGGAATCCGCCTGACGCAGGGGTGAATTTCCCCCCTCCCTCCCCAGCTCCGGCGCGGGACGTGGGGGGAGGATCGGAGGAGAGGAGGGGGCGGCGAGCGAGCGAGCAGAGCAAATGAGAGGGAGGGGTGGCCAGGGGAAAAAAGAGGTTATAATGCGGAGGAGGAAAAAAAAGATGTGATTAATTAATTAATTGCGTTGGGGGATTCATTTACTCGTTGATTAATTAATTAGTAAAACCTGTCCGTTTGACCGTTGAAAGGTTCTGGCCCCGGGGCGCCCTCCGCGTGTCATGTGGTGTGGGGCCGTTTTGTCTGTATTTTATCTCTTGTCCCATGGATCAAAACATACATAGCCTTTTCTTTTACAAAATACAATTGCATATATGTTCATATGCAAGCACATACACTTATCTCTATGAACGGACGCACCTTGTAGTCGATAGGAATATCTCCTACTGAATAAATGCAAAATATAAAAAAATGTGAGCATCAGTATAAGTCTAGAACTTAAACTCTGATGGGTTGCTTCCACCACAAGAATAAACAAGCTGAGCTATGCTCAATTTGCGTATATAGCCAGTTTGGTTGGGGCAATTGAAACTACGGGAATATGAACTAAACCGGTAAATTTAATGCTAATTAAGGATAAACTCGTGTTGTTTGAGTAACATGGGAGGGGTGAGAATTGGGGAGGAATTGTTTTAGTGATTACATGTTAACCTTTCATCACGACTTTTAATTACATGTAAACCGGTGGATTTGATCGAGAAATTAAAAGTACCAAGTTATCTAAAGATGTGAGAAGGGAAATAAATATCGACCTACTGGAAGAACTTGACAACTTTGCACAAGAGATAGTCAAACAACACATTAATTTTATATACTTGGCTAAAATTGAGAGGCAGCCCTCCCATATCTAGGTGGGCTTACAAGAGACTTCATGATTATCCCTCGGTAATTTTAGGGTTTTACTCTTAGGTTACACTATCTTTTCAGCAAGTAGGTATTTTCCACTCTGCACTTACACATCGAAGAAGATAGTGTATGGTTGAGATCCCCCTTTGCTCGGGCTCCTCTAGTAGTTGAGGTGGCTTCCTTTCCTGTTGAGACTCATTTATCCAGTGGCTTACGGCTTACCCCCTCGAAAGAGGTATTGACCCCCCCCCCCCACACACACACAACTACCTTGACATGACGTGAACCGATGGGATACCTAAGTTAGTTACCTTCGAGTCTTGGTGAGGCATCTCATGTCGCCACAGTCTATCCACCCATAATCCTCGCGAGTTGGCATTGAATTCCATAGTGTCTCGTTGATTTGGGTGGCAGTAAGCCCCCCCACACCACCAACATATGGGACCCTAGCCATGCATTTGGATAATAACCTCTATACTGTGAATGAAGGAGTGGAACCACTATGAAAACCCGGCACACTTGCAATTTTGGTTGGCAAGGTGGTTGGGGTGAGTGACAACAATCACCAATGGAGGCCGTACGGGAGGAAGATGGTCTATGGTTGGGCCCATGGCCTTTGGAGCTCCCTAACCTTATCATGGTTTCTCGTCATGTTTTCAGATGTCTTATCCATTGCATGTACTTATTTTCTTTTTAGACAATTTAACTGTGAACTTTTGTCAGCTTCTTCTACATCATAGCATGCACAATTATATCTATTCTAAGGATTCTTTTGGTTCGGGGGAATCCAGTGACAAGAGAACCAGGAATGGGGAGCTCTTCCTTTTTTATCTGTCCGACTCTTTGATCTTAAACTTAAAAATGTTGGTTTTAAGAACGAGTGATTGCCCTTCTTCAACCCTTATTTTCCAACCGGAAAGCGGGCGGCTAATGTGTTCTACTTTATAGAATTGGTGGATGCCTCTTCCAGGCGCGAATAGCTCTACCCGAGGTTTGACGTCAAAGCCGTGAGCAAGAACCATTTCCAAATTACATACAATATCTCACTCTTCTTTAATTACTCTTCCACTTCACCTTCTATCTTATGACTCACGGTGTATGTCAAGGATAGATACAGCTGATGTAAGCGCAGATGAGAGTGTCAATTTTAACTTCTTCTCATAATTCTAATACGGTAATACTCCGTGGCGGTTCAGCTAATCCGACTCCGTGCGCCCCATTTCGCAGGCAAAGCAACCGTGACGTACAAAATGTTGATGTGAGAATAAAACTATCTTTGAAGCCATGACGACACATCAGGGGTTGAAGAGAGCATATGATTGGATATTCTTCTTCATTTTTATTGTACATATAGTATTGAAAAGCGTATGATTGGAGGGTCCGGCACACAGGCTGTCTTGGTCGGAGCTGGGAACCCACTCCGCCTGCCTGCCCACAGCAACAAAAAGAAATAATGTTTAAAACTCCCATCCGATAGAGTGCGGAAGAAGCATGTCCATTTTTAATCTCCTGGGGACTAAAAGCTTGACATTGTTGGCATGCTGAGCACTCATCGAAAAACTTGGAACAGCTTCAGGCAAATCTATTTTTGCCCCTCTTAATTATTGAGACAGTCTTTGAGTTTCTCTATTTTATTTTGTTTATTCAGGCTAGACAGTCGTCTTGGGGCTCGATCATGTCGTGATGGACCTCTCCCTTTTTGCGTATGTATTTTAAATTTCCTTTTATAAAGTTGGCCTAGACAGAAGGCGCCTACCTACTTGACAACCGGTGCTTGGCGATGATGACTGTCCCAGAAAAGAAGCAAATGGGGAGTCTAAATCTCAACTTGTCCAAAGCAAAATGCTTTGGAAGCTGTCGCTCGGTTTTGTTCAACACGCACTCAGGCCGGCCGCTTCTTCCCAGTTTTTCTGATAGAGAAGGCTTCTTCTTTCCAGCTGCATGTGTTCTTCACTTCTTTAGCCACAAAGTTTAGTTTTCTCTGCCCGAGCCTGTTTGAAACGCTCGAGATCAATCAAGCAGAGGGACGAAGCCAGGAAATATCTGAGTGGAAAGAGTAAATTGCTGAAAGCCACCACATTTATGGCTAGGGTACTGCAAAACTACCGCTTTTATCAAAAATCACAAAAAACCACCAACTCTGAGGCAAGTGAGTAACAAATCACACCGATTCACAGATTAGCTCGCACAAATAGCAAAACTAACTGGTGGGACCCACTTGTCGGTCCAACATGGCATGTCTATGTGTACACTTTGATGAGGTGGAACGTGGGTCCCACATGTCATCCACCCACCTCCTTTTCCCTCTCTTCTTCTTTCCCATCCACTTCTCCTTCCACGTTCTCCTTAGGTGCGGCCATGGAGATCCAGCGAAAGCGGCGGGCTGCGGTGGTGCATCTCAGGTGCGGCCATGGCTGCGGTGCTCCCGCTGGGGCACGCGCACTCGGCCCGGCCTTCTCTCACTGGGACACGGGCAGCCGACCCAGCCTTCTCCCACTGGGCGATCGCGTTTATGGGAGGCGGCTGGAGGAAAGGGAGGAGCCGCCGAGGGCCCGACGGCGGATCCCGGCGGATGTAGCCGGATCTCGGCCGCGGGCACCGGGACAACCCCGTGCGTGCGCGGGATCCAGACGGCAGGAACAGATTAGGCGGCGTCGCGACAGGACTGCCTCCGGCAGCTCAGGCTCCGGGCACGGCTCCCTGGGCATGTGCGCCGCCAGCATGGCTACCTCGACGGGAGGGACACTCGCCGGAGCTAGAGCGGCACTGCTCAGCAGCTCGGGCTCCGGGCACGGCTCACCGGGCTCGTGCGCCGCCGGCATGGCTGCCTCGACGGGAGGCGCGCTCGCCGGAGCT
The DNA here is from genome assembly GCF_002162155.2 of Triticum dicoccoides. Lineage (NCBI taxonomy): Eukaryota > Viridiplantae > Streptophyta > Magnoliopsida > Poales > Poaceae > Triticum > Triticum dicoccoides. The sequence goes on from NC_041381.1 coordinate 133,756,611, forward strand.
GAAGCGGCGCTGCTCACCGTTGACCTCGCATGCCTACCTCGCCGGGAACCAGGAGTCAGGGTTGTCGCCGTCGGGGCAGGGCTGGAGTCAACGGGGGAGAGAGGGAGGGGAAGAAAGATGTAAGAGGCGTGGGGCTGTCATGTGGGACCCTTGGCCACATCAGCGTATTGTCCATGTAGATATGCCAAGTGGACCCGACAGGTGGGCCAGCCTTGTAACTTTTCCTATTAGTTGCGGCTTGCAGCTCGTTTAGTGCAATCTGTTACTCACTTGCCTTGGAGTTGGTGATTTTCTGTGATTTTTGATAAAAATGGTAGTTTTGCAGTATCCTAGCCACAAATGTGGTAGCTTTCAGCAATTTACTCGAGTGAAAACATATTATTTGAAATTATTTCACTTCTCCGGTTACAAGGAGTAATAATAATTATTGAAACTTCAAAATGCGTGTGAGCGATTAGCCAGAAGAACTTTTCTATCTACTAACAGAATAAAGAACACCATATGTTCCAAAAAAAAAACCATGTGCGCATTTTCCAATGGGGCTGTTTTTCAATAACCAAAATTTCCTAATTGAGGGTTCATTGTTTTAGTCGCATTTTAGATGGTTGTGTGCGACTTTACCTTTCATTTTCCCTAGTCTTTTATGGATTTCACACCTCGTTGATGGTTGCTCGAACATGACATGTAGTGTAATGCCTCGTACCGGCTGCAGAGTCATGTTTCGACATGTCTATTCAATATTGGAAATCGCAGGGGCACGCACCTGCCAAGCCCAGACCGGCCGCTCGATTGCCTCGTGATTTGTGAAGTTGAATCCCGCATAATGGTACAATACATTTTAAGTTTTAATCGTTGAAACTTGTGATTGTTTATTTGAAAATTCCGATTTTTCTCAATTGCGAGTACCAAGTCTCAGAATTGAAACTTAACATTTTTTCCAAAATTCATCAAAATGTATTCAAAATGATCTTATTTGAAAGTTCTCATCACGAGGAACATGAATAAGAAAACAAATCTTAATTTGGATTTTCTGTTCAGAAGATATGAAAGTTTAAAAATTGAAAGCCAAATAAAAGGACGCGCGAGGAACTCGGTGCCCCTATGTGCCCTAATTCCTCTCTTTATTTAATGTAAGCATATGTGTTGAGTCATTGCGCCAATGGAATAGAAAATAGATTTACCAGGACGATATGGCCAACACAATTCTACTAAAATATATTAATGTTTTGTAATTAAAAGCTTGGTTTAAGCAATAAGTCCCAAATAATTTCCTCTCCTAACCCTACCGAGAGGCAATATTGGACGTGTTGCGTCGTCACTTTACCTTTGCCGTTAGATTTCCACCCCCTCATACTCCTTATAAGCATTGCCGGTGTGGGAGCACAGAAAGGCTCTTATATATCGGGCAAAGATGTGGTTTTCCCAATTTTGGGTATTTTTGATAGGTCATCATTGTCCGTCACTTTGGTCTCTCCGGTGATGGCGGCGGCAGCGTCTGCCAAGGACACAATTTTTCTCGAGCCCTCTCATCTTTGATGTTGTTGTATGTGGCACCTTCGATGGTCTGGATTCTTGTTGTCCTTTTTGGATAGTCAGGCTAGGGTTTGCTAGCTTTGTCGGCGACATGGCGGTGGTAGCTGCCATTCGTAGTTGTGTCCTTCGGCCTCATCTCCGCCATGTCGGAGCGCCCTTGGTATTGGCGTTAGGCATGTGCGATTTATTGGAGGTCAGACTCTTGGATATGTGGTTCATTTGGTTGTGATGACTTTTTCATGGCGATGATCTGCCAAGGCCATGACCTTCATTATTTCTCATTGATGGTCAACAATGTTAGGATAGCTCCGGCATTGGAGCGGCTTACGTAGCACATCGCCAGCCTGTTCGAGTGGAAGAAGAGAGTCAGTCCCAGGAAACTCAGTATGCTTTCTAGGTGGTATGATTAATATATCTACGGAAATGCTAAAAAACTGGTGTTTTATGGGCCGTTCGATTTTACATGCTAAAAAAAAATCAGACGTATGTTTTTTTCATTTTGCAAAAGGAATCTGATGTATGATTTGTAGCGGAAAATCCTATGTCTAAGTGAGTTTTCTTAGAGCATCTCCAACGGCCGCCCGAAAAGGCGTGCGCGGGGTAAACCGAGTTTTTTGCGCGCGTGGCACGTTTCGGCGCGCTCCAGCGGTGGCGGGAAAGTCGCGTGCGTGGGAACCGTTTGGGCGCGCGCGGGACAAAGCGGCAACTCGCGTGCTATTTTTGACGCACCGCTTCCGGCGCGCCTTTAGATTGTGGCGCTCGCCACGCGCCTATTCCACACACTTTCCTTCCTCTTTCGCTGTCACGCGCGCCTCCACCGCTTCCTCGTTGCTTCCGCTGCCACGCGCGCCCCCACTGCTCCAGCGCCCTGCCACCGGCGCGCCACCATGCCGCTGGGCCGTCGATCAGCGTCGGGCTACCGCGGCGTCCGCCAGCGCCCCAACGACGATTTCTACTCCGAGATACGCTCCTGCGAACTTCGACTCGGCCTCGGCACTTTCGGGACGGCGCGCAAGGCTGCCCGCGCGTACGACGCGGCGGCGTGGCGCCTAGGCAGGCCGCGCGCGCAGATGAACTTCCAGGACGTCTACATGCTCCAGCAGGCGCTGGACCGTGCCCCGCCGCCTCGTCTTAACACGGCAGAAGACCGTGCGGAGCACGCCGACCGACAATGTTGCCTCCTCGTCGCCCAGGAGGACGAGCGGGTCATGGCGGAGTGGCGCCGGCGCCACCCAGAGGACGTCACCTATGAGCAAACCTACTGGGCAAGGCGCCGCGAGGAGGACGAGCAAAGGCGCCATGAGCGGCGGTTGGACAGGCGTCGGCGGAAGGCCTTGGCGATATCGCAGTGCGACATCGTGGAGAATGGTGGGCAGACGATCTTTGCGCCTAAGGATGATCGTTGGTTGGACATATGGCTCGATACCTCGGATGATAGCGGCGAGGATGGTGATGATGATGATGGTGTCGTCGACTGGGAGTAGGTTGTAGTTGCACTATTTAGTAGTTTTTATCTATCTAGCTATGGAACTATGTAAAATATCTATGTATCGTTTTTTTATCTATGAATTTTATTTTAGTTTTATTTAAAAAAAATGTACGCAATGTATAGCGCGCGCTGCCTTTTTGCGCCGCCAATGGAGCTACGCGTGCGCTTAATTCTCACGCCGCTGTTGGAGCAAGCGCTGCCGGCCGCGCCAAACCAGGCGAACGGCGCGCAGAAAATGAGTTTTTAGCGCGCGGCGCGTCGGGCGGCTGTTGGAGATGCTCTTAAAACCCGACTTTAAAAAGTTTGCTGTATCATGCCCTCCCTTTTGCAATAAAAAAGGGAGAGTGATTGACAAAAAACTACCACTTTAGGGGTTTGCGTCCCACATAACTACCACTTTAAAAAAGTGACCGAAAACTATCAAAATTTTCTAATTTTGTGACTAAAAACTACCACTTTCAGATAATGTCCAGTTTAGACGATTTAAACGTGTTTATGACAGACGGGGCCCTTCTGTTAGCGTTGACGTGGCATCAAAGTCAACTTCACAGGAGAGGCGGACGACGAGCGTCGGCGCGTGGAAGCTCGTCGGCAGGAACCTGGTGGCGGCGGCTCCGTCGGGAAGGGCTCGAGGTCGGGCACGAGTTCCCCCACGCCCGCGTCCGGCAGGGGCAGCTGCGTCGGCCTCGCCCGAACCTGGGCGACTGTTATGCGCGGCGGGCCGCTAGAGGCCCGGGGCGCCGGCGGCGAGCGCCGGCGTCGGGCGGTGGCTAGCAGCGGCAGCCCGGAGCGGCAGCAGCAGGCAGCACCACGGGCGAAGCGACGCGGGATGGCTGCGGCGCAGGCGGGCGGCAACGCCGCGGCTCGGCAGGTGCGGCCAGTCGCCGGCGGGGCACGCGCGGGTGGCCCGGTGGCGGGCTGCGATGCAGCAGCAGCAGCAACACGCATCGGCAAGGGAAGCAGGGGAGCAGGGGAGCGCGACGGCCAATGGCGGGACGCGGGTGAGCGTGGGAGCTACGGGAGGTTGGCGGGGCGCGCGGCGCCAACGCGGGCGTGCGAGGCGAGCGCAGCAGCAAGCCGAGGCGGGGGCAGCAAAGCAGCAGCCGTAGTGGCCAGCAGCACGAGGTGACGGGGGCGGGTTCAGCTGTTGTGCGGGGGCGCGACGCCGGGCCCTCCCTGCTGAGCCCGGTGGACGGCGGCGGAGGTGGCGCGCAGGTGCACACGTGGTGTTTGAGAAAATGTCACAGGAAGAGGAGGAAGAAGGAGGAGGTTGACATTGACAGATGGCCCTGCCTATTATAAACATGTTTAAATTGTCTAAACTGGACATTATGTGAAAGTGGTAGCTTTTAGTCACAAATTTAGAAAATTTTGGTAGTTTTCGTTTTTTTTAAAGTGATAGTTTGTTGTCAATCACTCAAAAAGGAAGAGAGAAAAAAAACTGCTTGCAACCTCTCCTGGTGCAAAAACCTGTGCCCATCCTGCACGACCCGCACATGGCGAGTCAGCAGCGCACCACATGCTGCATCGAAGTTCCTGCGTAGCTTGACCGTTGAAGAATATCTCATCGTAGTCGTAGGACCCAAGTGTCATGCTCCTAAAAATTTACGAACCTGTAGTGCACTCTGATCAAAGTTCAGAAAATTCAGGTAGAGCCAAATTTACTCGCGCGGTAGAAAGAGTAACGGTATCGGCTGGGCGAAGTTACAGATCTTGGCGGCCGTACTGTTTACGTACTCTTATGTTACCAAGTCTATGTACCGCGCACATGTCAAAAGGAAAAACGTCGACTACGCCAGATACGTACTACGTAGATACGCGTTGTACTCCCTCTCCGTTCGGAATTACTTATCGTCAAAATGAATAAAAATGAATATATCTAAAACTAAAATACATTTAGATACATCCATTTTTCTGACAAGTATTTTCAGACGAAGGGAATACTAAATTACCAGCTAAGGCGGGTGATACGTCGACCTAGCTTGTCAAACTGTCTGCAATAAGTAATTTTTAATTCTTAGAGCTTATCTGGATTAACAGATGGAATGTGGAATGGTACTATCCCAAGCTAAGATGACAGCCCAACTAATTAATATGATTAGCCAGTGAGCTAGTACTAAACAGACACGATCTAGCTAGCAAAAGCTAGACCGTACTACACACGGACACAAACTAATCAGGAGCGAGGAAGCAAGAAAGAAGATGGCTCGGGCCGACATGACAGCCAGCCTGCTCAATCGCCGGCCGGCCGGCAGGGTCGCTGGACCGGTCGGTCTAACCAGCCGACCGGATCAAAAGGCGGCAATCAGCCAGCCTAGCTGCACTGGTTTTTAATTTGGTGGACCCACCGGAGATTGCTGGGCAAGTTTGAACCTCCGTTACAATCGGAGAACTGGGCAAACACACACGTGTTCACATGTGGCTGCACGTGTTTTGGGCCGTTTCGTGAGGCGACGCGACTAACTGCGGTTCGAATCAATAATTCGATGCAGAGCCTCCTTGCTTTTCCACATGTTTTCTGTTGTTGTGGCCTTGTGGGGATGTTTTTCCTCGTGGTTTTGGTTCAACAGCTCCATCGATCGATCAAGTTCACACAGGGAAACGTGTGAATGGATCATATAGTTGTGACAGTTACAGACTATCCCCTTCTTGGAGAAGGTTTTCAGAGACAGAAAGAAATTGCTCGCTATTCCAGTCACCTATAGGTTACGTTCCTCCATTCAACCAAAAGGTGTCATCGATGCTATATATTCATCTCTTTCATGTAGTACAAGGAAAATAAAAAATAACCAAAAAATAACTACAAGTAGGTTTATATATCACCTAGAGACGACTGCAAGCACTGAAGATAGCCGAAAGTGCGTCACCGTCATCGCCCCTCCCTCATCAAAGTAAGGAAAAAAATGTTATAATACACACTCGAGAAGTCATCATGATATTGCCCCATAGGACTAGCACACTGAACAACGACCGCCCCCAATGAAGATAAGCATAGATTGGAACGATCCAAATTATATAGACACGAACGAAGACTTGATCCACAAAGATCCACTGAAGACCGACACCGACTGAATCTCATGAGACCACTGCCACACGCCCTCTGATGACTCTAGACACACCATCGGAACGGGGGTTGGGTGCAGTGGCAGAACAAGGAAAAGATCGGGGGCAAAATGACACAAACTTTTGATTAAAGGGGGCAAACTACACCAATGTACGTATTTTTCTTCTAAATTCTGCATTTTTCATCTCCAAATTAGCAGCAAATCAGTGATCTCAGGGTGGTGGGGACGATGACAGCGACCTTATTTCATCTTCAGGGAGTCGCGACTTCCTCAAATTCCTACGTAGGACACATCCTAATAGACCTAAAAAAAACACCTAAAACGGAATATGAATTGTTCCACCGGCACCGGCACCGAGGTCCACCACGCCTCTATGACCCTAAGGCAGGAGAGAGGCGGACCGGCGGAGATGCCAATGGGAGGCGGAGAAACCCTAATCGCCTAAGCAGTCGCAAGAGAAGGCGAAGGGGCACTCTTAAGCCCCGATATTGTTCATGACTTCATGCGGTCTTTAATCATTGTCCTAATGACACTAATTAGGTTGTTTATGTTCTTGCCAGACATGCATGACTTTTTAGCACATGTTACATGAGACGATGTATCTTTATTTTCTCAATTATTATATAACTAGAACCAACTATGGAGGGCTTTGGGAGGTTTGAGCGAGGGGCGTACATGTTGTTTACTTTTTTTATTTTTCAATTATTTTCCTTTTTGTCCAGGTGTTTTCTTTGGCTTTTGTGTTTAGTTGTTTTCCTTCCTTTTGTTTTTCATGATTTTCTAGTACAACATGTGAGTACAAGTGCACTATACAGGAGTACATGTTGCACAAGAAGTACATGCCCAATAAATAGTATATGTTCTTAATTAATAAAAATTACCGTAGAACGATTGTTCTACGGTTTCGGCTCAAAAAAAAATGTTGTAGCGTACGGATGTTGCATATCCCTCAAGGAGTACATGTTTTACTCTGTGTGAAGAACATATTGCACTGCATGAAGAGTTCATGGTGCAAGCATGTGGCGAACTGGAGATACATATTTCCAGTACAGGTTGCGGCACGGGAAGTACATGTTGCATCTGTGAATACATGTTTCACTGTGCACAGAGTACAAATTGCACCGTATACATATTTATTGGAGCACGGGGAAGTACACCAATCATGGGGAGTACATGTATGTTATCTTGGAGAGTAAACATATGTTATTATGCGAAGTATAAGTTTGCTATAGTTGGGAGTATAAGTTGGGTCAAAAAAAGTTTCCAAAAATCTACCGACATCTGATTTAGTTTCAAAGATCTCAATGAATGAATACAACTTTGAAAATAATTCATAATTTGGACAGGCCTAGCAAAAGACACATACCCATCCTCTCATACTCCTGTGTATGAAAAAAAACCCACCGGAACTCCTTGGCAGCGACCAATGACAGACCAATGTTGCACCATTTGTCCCCCGTAATGACTTTACTATAACCTTTGTAAGAGATATTCTTTATAACTAGTATAACTACAGTCCAATTCTTTTGGCGACTTCTCTTGTAAGTCGCCCCTCCCGGAGGCGGGAAAAACCAGAGAAGGCCTTATATATAGATTGTGGGTTGTTGCAAAGGCATTCTGTAAAATAAACCTCCCAGCGACCAATTTTTTCTCGCTTTTCACTTTTTTTTGTTTTCTTCCCTTTTTCTTCTTTTCCCTCTTACTCATCCTTTTGGTTTCTTTGTTTGCATTTCTTTTTTGCACTGTTTTTTTCTCCAGTTAACTTGTTTCCTTTTTCTGCTTGGTTTTCTTTTGTTTCTCTATTTGGTTTATTTTGCTTTTCCCCTTTCTTTCTTCAACACATGTCTACATTTTGTGATACACATTGTTCGTACACATCAAGAACATTTTTTAATACACATTTAAAATAATTCAAATTCATGATTAACACTTTTTCAAATATATGTTTTGATGTGTATTGTTTCCACACAATTTGTACATTTTGTGTATACATCTAAAATATTTTTAATACAGATTTAACATTATATATACATATATTTTTTCAAATATATCTTTTGATGTCTAATTTTTTTCGTAGACATTGAACATTTTTCTTATACATCTGATACATTTTTAATATTTTATGTGTCCACGTTTAATATTTGCCATGTACATGATTAATATTTTTATAAACTCTAATTTTTGAATATCTACTTTTTCCATACACATTATACATTTTTTTACATCTGGAACATTTTTATACAGGTTTAACATTTTTTAAATAAATGATTAACATTTTTTAAAACTATATTTTTTGATGTCTACTTTTTTCCGTTCACATTGTACACTTTCTGTATATATCGGAAACATTTTTATATGAACATTTAAATTTTAAATGCATGATTTAAGTTTTCAAATGTTTTATGTAAATTATTTTTAAATATATATTTAGAATGTTTGAAAGTGTAAACAAAAGTTAAAAAAGAATGTAAAAAACCAGAAAAAGGAGGCTGTGCCATGTGGCCTATGGCCTCGTGCGTGCCTGGGCTGGCCCATCTCGCGGTAGCCTTCAGGCGAGGCTGCCCTACATCCCTCATCAGTTGCTAAAAAAAGTCTCTTCTAAAAAAAAAGTTGCTAAAAAATCACCTAAAAAGTTGCTAAAATATAAGGGCAATGCTATGCGTTGGCCGGCGATAATCGAAAAATATCTGGCGCCCTGTTGACCATTGGATGAACAAGCTAATGGTCGTGTGATCTACTCGTATAAACAGCCACCACTTTGTAACAAGAGTGGTGTTGCAGAAGGTCTTCTGCAGTTACAATCACTTCGAAGCGTTGCAATTGATTAACAAATGAAATGTGGAATTGTACTATCCCAGAGCTAAGATGACTGCCCAACTAATTAACATGATTAGCAAGTGAGCTAGTACTAAACAGACACGATCTAGTTAGGAAAAGCTAGACCGTACTACACACGGAGACAAACTAATCAGGAGCGAGGAAGCAAGAAAGAAGATGGCTCGGACCGGCATGGCAGACAACCTGCTCAATCGCCGGCCGGCCGGCAGGGTCGCTGGACCGGTTGGTAGCGCAAACCGGTCGGTCTAACCGGCCGACCGGATCAAAAGGTGGCAATCGGCCAGCCTAGCTGCACTGGTTCTTAATTTCGTGGAGCCACTGGATTAATGGCGTTGCTAAGATTGCTGCGCAAGTTTGAGCTTGTGTTAGAATGGGAGAACTAGGCAAATACACACGTATTCACATGTGGCTGCACGGGCTTTGGGCCGATTGATGAGGCCAAGAAAGCCACTAAACTGCGGTTCGGATCGATATTTGGACGCAGAGCATCTTGCGTTTCCACGTGCTATGAATGAGTTTTACCAGACTCTTTATACCTCGGAAGGAGTGCAAGGGATACATCAAGTTATTGATCAAGTGCCAAAAAAGGTGACCGATGCTATGAATGCCGATTTGTGTGCCCCTTACACTAATGATGAGGTGAAAACAGCTCTTTTTCAAATGTTTCCCACTAATGCACCTGGCCCAGATGGCTTTCCAGCCTTGTTTTATCAGAAGCACTGGGATGTGTGCGGTGAGGATGTAACGAGAATAGTACTTAGAATTGTGAAAGGGGAGGAAAGCCTGGAGTCTATTAATGATACAGTATTGGTATTGATCCCTAAGGTAACTAATTCCAACCTTCTTTGGCAGTTCAGACCGATCAGTTTATGCAATATGCTGTATAAGATTGCTTCGAAGGTTATCGCAAACAGGTTGAAACTTGTTCTACCAGACATCATCTCTGAGGAGCAATCTGCGTTTGTGCCAGCTAGATTGATCACAGATAACATAATTTGTGCCTATGAATGTCTACATTTTATGAAGAGAAGCAGGTCAAGAAGCAATAGTTTTTGTGCTCTGAAGTTAGATATGATGAAAGCCTATGACATGCTAGAGTGGACCTATCTGAGGGCCATGATGGAGAAGTTGGGTTTTGCACCAAGTTGGATTGACACAGTCATGGTTATGGTTTCTTCAGTCTCCTTCTCAGTGTTGTTTAATGGAGAAAGACTTGAGCGTTTTTATCCATCACGAGGAATTCGGCAGGGAGATCCTATCTCACCTTACCTATTTTTGATCGCAACAGAGGGCCTTTCGTGCCTCCTGAAATCCAGTTCACAGTCATCTACACTCGCAGGTATTAGAGTGGCGCCAACGGCTCCTGCTGTTAACCATCTTCTTTTCGCAGATGACAGCCTGTTGCTTTTCAAATCTAGCGTGGAGGTTGCAGAAAGAGTATCAAACCTACTGACCATTTATTGCAATGCTTCGGGTCAGAGAATTAATACTGAGAAATCATCAATATTTTTCAGTAAAGGGTGCCCACAGAATCTTAGAGATGAAGTGAAGAACCGTTTGAATGTCCACAATGAATCGCTTAATGAACGTTATCTTGGTATGCCAACAGATGTGGGCCAGTCGAAGAATGGCACATTCAAATATTTGCGCGTCAGAGTTTGGGAGAAGGTGAAAGGCTGGATGCAGAAGCTGTTATCAGCGATAGGGAAGGAAATCCTCATAAAATTTGTGGCACAAGCTATTCCGGTATTCTCCATGGCTTGTTTCAGGCTACCCAGGGGACTTTGTGACAACATTACATCCATCATTCGCCAATTTTGGTGGGGAAGCAGAAGGGGGAAACTCAAGCCGGCCTGGGTATCGTAGGATGTCATGACCAAGCCAAAACATATGGGAGGCATGGGGTTTAGGGACATGGAACTTTTTAACCTAGCTTTGCTTGCTCGACAGGCATGGAGGCTTCTGAATGACACTGAATCTCTGAGTGCAAGACTTCTGAAGGCCGTTTATTTCCCGGATGTATCACTTTTTCAAGCTGAGTTGGGAACACACCCGTCCAAGATTTGGAGAGAAATCTTAGATGGAAGGGATGTAATGGCGCAGGGTGTGGTTAGAAGAATTGGTGATGGTGCTTCAACCGGTATCTGGGACCATAACTGGATCCCTAGAGAAAGCTACAAGAGACCGATCGCAGCTCGGGTGGCAGCCCTGCCACGTTTGGTATCCGAACTAATTAAGCCATCTACGGCTTCATGGAAGGAGGAGATGATACGGACGGTGTTTACTGAGTTTGATGCCGAAGCAATAATGTAGATACCGTTGTGTACACGACGTGTTGAGGATTTCTGGTCCTAGGGGGAAGAACCACGGGGCAACTTTTCGGTCGGGTCTGCATACCGCATGCTAGTTCGAACAAAACATGATAGAGAAGGATGGTTGGACGAGGCAGAAACAACATCTTCTAGTGAGGGACAAAGCAAAGAATGGAAGGCAATCTGGAAGGTCGCAGTACCGAGCAAAATAAAGGTCTTTCTATGGCGCCTTGCTCGAAACTCGATACCGTCGGGAGACGTTTTGCATAGGAGGAATATGGCAACGACAAGGGCATGTGGCTTGTGTGGGACGACCGACTCTTGGAGACATGCGCTGCTTAACTGTCCCATGTCGAGATGCACCCGAGCACTATCATCGGAGGATATACTGGACAAGTTAAGCTCTCACCATCAAGAATGCCCAAAATCATGGTTATCTGCTCTGATGAGAGCTCTCAAACCCGATGATTTTATTAGGTTCTCGGTCTCGCTGTGGGCTATATGGGGTGCAAGGAGGAAAGCATTGTATGAGGGCATTTTCAAGTCACCACAGGCAACACATGGGTTCATAAACTCTTACATAAATGATCTTCAGATCATAGTCCCAAGTGTACATGCAACACGGAGAGGAGTTGTGCAACACCCGATCTGGATTGCTCCCTCTGGAGGCCACGCGAAGCTGGATGTTGACGTTGCGGTGGGTAGTAGAAGCTGGTTTGGAGCTGTGGCATCAATATGTCGGGACCAGGCAGGTGGCTTTCTAGGTGCATCGGCTGTTATTTTCAAGCATGTTAAAGATCCAGTTACCTTAGAAGCTTTGGCGTCGCGGGAGGGCCTTGATCTAGCAGTAGACTTACATATATCAAGGGTACATGCGGCTACAGATTGCAAGGGTGTGGCAAGTGAGATTGGTAGGAGGAGCAGTGCGGAGTTTGGCGCAGTGGTCAGGGAAATAGAGATGCAAGTTTCTTCTTTTATTTCATGTAACGTAGTTTATCAGTCTAGGAGCTGAAACTTTGATGCTCACAACTTAGCAAAGCATGCTTTATCTTTGAGTGTTGGCCGCCATGTTTGGTTAGGCCAACGCGAAGGAATTCCTTTTGTCCATGTAAACATTGTGACGACGTAATAAAGCTTTGCGAGGTTGCCTAAAAAAACGTGCTTGTGGTTCAATAGCTCCATCGATCGATTATAAATTGAGAAAAATATAGTATTTTTATCCCTCAAATTTATCAAAAGCATCCAACTGATCCCTAAGAATTTTTGGGCGCTATTTGATACCTCAATTATTATTGGGTTTGTCTAGGACACATCTAGATGCGACATAGTTATGTCACATCTAAGCTAATGTCCACTCTGTTTGAGGTCTATTTTTTCCCTAGTTTTTTTTATTTTTTATTACTGCATTATATATTTGTGGGAGCTTAGATGTGACATCCTTAAAAAACATCTAGATGTGAATTAGCCAAACGGTTATTAAAACCGGGTAAATTTTGTCCAAAAACGGATTTAAGTAGAAAACCAGCCACGTGGCAACAAATTTCTCTCTCCTCACACTCGAAGGAGATCGAGGCTGCCTACTTAAAATTGGCGTGCTGCTGCCACCATGGCCTCAAGGGAGTTGCTGTTGCAGCCAACCACTGGCGGAGCTACAACAAGGCCCAATGGGCCATGGCCCGCCCAGCTCATGGCCGAAACTATGAAAGAGTAGAGAAAAAACTGGGCCTTTTGAGAGAGAAAAATGTGTTTTCTTTAGCTTGGCCCGCCCAAAAAGTTTCTGTAGCTCTGCCACTGCAGCCAACCATCATCATCGATGCAAAGGAGAGAAAGAGAAGGATCCACAAATTCGTGCATCAGCAACAACTCCTCGTCGGCGAAGGGGTCGGCGGCGCACTACATGCACACTCTAAGCACCCTGCGTTGGCGCTATCGGCAGTGCTACTCCAGGTGGAGGAGGGAAGCTGGAGGGGGCGTAGAAGT
>NC_041381.1:133769956-133785258 GCF_002162155.2 Triticum dicoccoides
GGTCGCTGGATCTGGCAGGGGGCGCGGCGGGGAGGCTGTGAGAGGGAAGTTGCACATGGATCCCCCTCATCCCAGATCGGAGTTGGATGGGAGACGGCGATGGAGATTTGGAGCAGGGATTGGATCAGGCAGCAACTAAGGAGGATGGCGCCCATGCAGTGCAGGGCTCGAGCTCCGGTGAGTTGGACAGATGAGGCAGCACATCTAGTTGCAATGGAGAAGGGAACTCCCCTAAGGCTCTCGATCTAGGACGGAAGCCATCGATGGGAGGTGCCACGCACAGGATCCTTGTCAACACCGGTAGGATCCACCGAGAAGGAAGGTCAGGGTCATAGGGAGGACGTGCGACCACGACCACCGGACACAAGCTTGGTGGTGCATTTTTCTTCTTCTGCTCTACACATCCAGAAACAAGCACAACGGGAGCCACCCAGCCTCCTCGCCGCTCAGGATTCCTGGTCGTTGGATCCTTCTTTTGATGCATTCTAGGTCGTAGGATCTCGCCCTCGGATGACCTCAATCATTGGATCGAGCCGGAACACTACTACAAGGTTTCCATCGGTTTCACTTACTATTTTGCCTACTCCATAATTACATTGCTGCCTCGCTGAAGTGTGGGGTCCTTCGCTGGTGGGCCGCGCTAGTCAGCGGCTGTGGTTGGGAGTATGGTCGGTGCGGCCCGTCAGTCCCCTCAAGAGGAAAAGATCTCGTGCCACCGCCGCTATTCCCCTGCCCCGCCGAGGGTGTTTCCGACTTTTCATGTTCTACCCCTGTGCGTGGTGGCCGCTGGTTGGCTGTGGTTCGACCAGGTTGGGGGTGTGGCTAGCTTGCCTCTTATGCTCTCATTCTCCCCCTTCTCCCTGCTCCCATTCATCCCCCGAGGAACCCTAGCCGCCGCCCCAATTAGCCACTGGCCTCCTCTCCGCCATTGCTGCCCACCTCCCGCTCCTCCCACTACCACTCTAACCTCACATCCAGAACCATCCGGTCCGGTCCGTAGAAGGGGAGGGAATGGCTGCGACGGCGGAGGACGTGGAGGCATTCCTGACGATGTGCGCGGTGTCGGGGGATGCGGCATCCGGGTGGAGGAGGGAAGCTGGAGGGGGCGTAGAAGTAGTGGATGATGGAGAGGATGCTTGTCGTGCAATCGGAAGGGGGGGCACCAGTGGTGACGGTCGCTAGATGTGGCAGGGGGCGCGGCGGGGAGGCTGTGGGAGGGAAGTTGCACATGGATCCCCCTCATCCCAGATCAGAGTTGGATGGGAGACGGCAATGGAGATTTGGAGCAGGGATTGGATCAGGCAGCAACTAAGGAGGATGGCGCCCATGCAGTGCAGGGCTCGAGCTCCGGTGAGTTGGCCGGATGAGGCAGCACATCCAGTTGCATTGGAGAAAGGAACTCCCCTAAGGCTCTCGATCTAGGACGGAAGCCGCCGATGGGAGGTGCCACGCACAGGATCCTTGTCAACACCGCTAGGATCCACCGAGAAGGAAGGTCAGGGTCATAGGGAGGACATGCGACCACGACCACTGGGTACAAGCTTGGTGGTGCATTTTTCTTCTTCTGCTCTACACATCCAGAAACAAGCACAACGGGAGCCACCCAGCCTCCTCGCTGCTCGGGATTCCTAGGTGTTGGATCCTTATTTTGATGCATTCTGGATCGTAGGATCTCGCCCTCGGATGACCTCAGCCGTTGGATCGAGCCGGAACACTGTTACAAGGTTTCCATCGGTTTCACTTACTGTTTCGCCTACTCCATAATTACATTGCTGCCTCGCTGAAGTGTGGGGTCCTTCGCTGGTGGGCCACGCTGGTCAGAGGCTGTGGCTAGGAGTATGGTCAGTGTGGCCCATTAGTCCCCTCAAGAGGAAAAGATCTCGTGCCACCGCCGCTATTCCCCTGCCCCGCCGAGGGTGTTTCCGACTTTTCATGTTCTACCCCTATGCGTGGTGGCCGCTGGTGGGCTATGGTTCGACCAGGTTGGGGGGTGCGGCTAGCTTGCCTCTTATGCTCTCATTCTCCCCCTTCGCCCTGCTCCCATTCATCCCCCGAGGAACCCTAGCCACCGCCCCAATTAGCCACCGGCCTCCTCTCCGCCATTGCTGCCCACCTCCCGCTCCTCCCACTACCACTCTAACCTCACATCCAGAACCATCCGGTTCGGTCCATAGAAGGGGAGGGAATGGCTGCGGTGGCGGAGGACGTGGAGGCGTTCCTGGCGATGTGCGCGGTGTTGGGGGATGCGGCATACGGTGCAACCAAGGCCATGCTGGAGTGGCTCGACGCGCCGGCCAAGCGCGCCGAGGCCAGGCGGCTCCTCGGCACCGTGCAATGACGATTCACCACCGGCGGCCCTGCCGCAGGCCTCGAGTGCTTCCGCATCAGTGGAGAGGCCCCAATTCCTCCCTAGGTCTGCGCATCGATGCCAGCCGCCGCAACCGGAAAGCGCTCTCCAGCCACTGCCATATGCCTGGTTTCTTTACCTTCTTTTACTTTTATGGATTTATAGCTAGCAATAGAGGACCATAGATGGGGAACAAATTGAGGAGGTACGACGGTTGGGGTAGGCTTGACCGCCGGTGGATTCGCCGTGGCCCGGGTTCTGGCAGATTGGTGTTGGTGTAGGCGGTAATTGCAGCGACGTTGGTGGACCATCTGTTGGTCTTGGACACCCCAGTCTGGGTTTTTGAGGCTATGGAAAGCTGGATGTGCTCTTTTTTCTAGGTGGGATCAGACGTTGTTCTGGGTGGCAAATGCCTCATTGTGTTGACTACCATAGTGAGGCCGGTGGAATTCAGTGGCCTGGCATCAAGGAGTTGAGGCTGAGGTTGCAGGCAATTGCACTGAGAGTGCTATGGGAGTGGCTTCGACGTACCCAACCTAGAAGACCCTTGCAAGGGCTAGAGATGATATAGTCAATTTTGTGCATGGGAAATTCATAGACTGATTATGTATGCTATGTAGTGTGTTGATGCTGCTCATGATCCAGTCATACCTAGAGTCCTAACTCTGGTTTTCTCACATGCCTTCGTTTCGCATTATCTTGTGTAAGCACATCCATGCAAAAGGTTGTGTGGGTGTCTTTTAATTTCAGAGGTAAATGAACTCCCCTTAGTTTTTTGGCCTGACACTAAATCAGCTTTCTTCTTTTACGCAATTCATGTCACTAAGATTGTTTTTTACCATGTAAATTTTCCCTGATCGGTTTGCTTGATGGATGAATGGTGATGATGATGTGATTGTTTTTTTTACCATGTGCAACCAGTACTTGGCCGAGATGCTCACCGAGAACCAAATGCTTGGGCCTTTGATGCAGGTGCTGCCCATATGCAGCAAGCTGTCGAGCCAAGGTGAGATCTCCTAAGGAAGATTCCTTTAGATGATTGGTTGATGCACACTGCACACCTAAGGAAACAACCATACTCATCTCTTTCTCTATAAATTATTCTATCCAGGTTGTTGGCACATCTTATAACCAGGTAACTTCCACTGGATCCTTCTATTAACAAGCAGCTAGACCCAAGGTACTAATGTAAATTGCTCAATCATTTTGATATTTAGTCTCTCAAGAGTTCTTTTCTTAGTATATTGTTCTTCAAGTTCCACTTTCATTTTACCCAGTCATGCCCAAATGCATTTTCTATAAATCATTCTAAAAGATCCATTTGTGACTTACTACCCCCTCTGCCCATATTTTTATCTATGGATGTTGCTCTCTCTCTCTCTCTCTCTCTCTCTCTCTCTCTGTTATGGCCATGTTTAGTGCTTTTGCTTAGTCCAAAGGGAGTAGCTTTGTCCTGCATAAATTAGATCTTTCTGAAAACCTTATAACCAAGATCCACCTTGGTTTGGTATGTGATTTATAATCACATCTCATGCTATACTAAAATCGTAGTTGTGCCTTCTGAAACATCTTTTCTAGGGAGACAAACAGACTGCTGTATGAATATCATGCACCTTTTTTTACAGTTGAGTTGCCTTAAGTGGTATCCCCCCCCCCCCGCCGCAGAGCTTGCTAAGTGTCGAACTACTACTATTTTCTTCGATGTATAACAATGGAGAGAATGTGCACAGTTGTGTTTCCAAAGTCATTTGCCATTCATATTTTTTCCACATGCTTAATGCTTGCGTTCAGAATTTAGATGTTTTTTGGATGAAAATTGATGTTTCATTATTTTAGTAGTTCATTGGACAGTCCAAAATCTCTTTTCCATAGTTAAATATTCCCTACTAACTCAGAAGTGGTCGTTCATAACTAACCATGCATGCATGCATAGTTATGTACCTTCAACGGTATTGTAGTATGCAAGAAGTTTCTATTGTTCCACTCTTCATCTGTGCATCTTATCAGTAGATGCTTATTTATTTAGTCATCTTCTGGATTATTTGACAAGCTGATGGTTCAATTCCACTTTGATGCATGAACGTCCCAAAAAGAAGGTGAAGATGGATATATGCACCTGTTGGGAAACGTAGCATGCAATTTCAAAAAAATTCCTACGCTCGTGCAAGATCTATCTAGGAGATGCATAGCCATGAGGGGGGGGAGAGTGTGTCCACGTACCCTCGTAGACCGAAAGCAGAAGCGTTTGTTAACGCGGTTGATGTAGTCGAACTTCTTCTTGTTCCGACCGATCAAGCACCGAACGTACGACACCTCTGAGTTCTGCACACATTCAGCTCGATGACATCCCTCGAACTCTTGATTCAGCAAAGTGTTGAGGGAGAGTTCCGTCAGCACGACAGTCTGGTGACGATGATGGTGAAGTGATGCATGCAAGGCTTCGCCTAAGCACTACGTGAATAAGACCAGAGGCGTAAACTGTGGAGGGGGGCGCCACACACGGCTAACAATGTTTGATGTGTGTTCTAGGCACCCCCTCCCCACGTATATAAGGAAGGAAGGGGGAGAGAGGCAGCCCTAGGCATGCCCAAGTAGGAGGAATCGTACTTGGGCTCCTAGTCCAATTCGGCCTCCCCCCTTTCCTTTTACCGGAAGGGGGAGAAAGGAAGAGAGAGGGGAGAAGCAAAGAGGGGGGCACCGCCCCTCCTCCTAATCCAATTCGGCCTCCTTGCTTGGGGGGTGATACGTCCATTTTGCATCATGCTTTGATATTGATATTTATTGCATTATGGGATGTTAATACTCGTTATGTCACAATACTTATGCATATTCTCTCTTATTTTACAAGGTTTACATGAAGAGGGAGAATCTCGGCAGCTGGAATTCTGGGCTGGAAAAGGAGCAAATATTAGAGACCTATTCTGCACAACTCCAAAAGTCTTGAAACTCCACGGAAGTTATTTTTGGAATTAATAAAAAATACAGAGCGAAGAAAATACCAGAGGGGGGACACCCACCATCCACGATGGTGGGAGGCGCGCCCTACCCCCCTGGGCGTGCCCCCTGCCTCGTGGGCCACCTGCAGGCCTCCGGTGCCCATCTTCTGCTATATGAAGTCTTTTACCCAGGAAAAAAATAATAAGCAAGCTTTCGGGATGAAACACCGCCACCACGAGGCGGAACCTTGGCGGAACCAATCTAGGGCTCCGGCGGAGCTGTTCTGCCGGGGAAACATCCCTCCGGAAGGGGGAAATCATCACCATCGTCATCTCCATCGATCCTCTCATCGGGAGGGGATCAATCTCCTTCAACATCTTCACCAGCACCATCTCCTCTCAAACCCTAGTTCATCTCTTGTATCTAATCTTTGCCTCAAAACCTCAGATTGGTACCTGTGGGTCGCTAGTAGTGTTGATTACTCCTTGTAGTTGATGCTAGTTGGCTTATTCGGTGGAAGATCATATGTTCAGATCCTTAAAGCATATTAATACCCCTCTGATTATGAACATGAATATGATTTGTGAGTAGTTATGTTTGTTCCTGAGGACATGGGAGAAGTCTTGCCATAAGTAGTCATGTGAATTTGGTATTCGTTTGATATTTTGATGAGATGTATGTTGTCTTTCCTCTAGTGGTGTTATGTGAACATCGACTACATGACACTTCACCATTGTTTGGGCCTAGACGAAGGCATTAGGAAGTAATAGGTATATGATGGGTTGCTAGAGTGACAGAAGCTTAAACCCTAGTTTATGAGTTGCTTCGTAAGGGGCTGATTTGGATCCATATGTTTCATGCTATGGTTATGTTTACCTTAATACTTCTTTTGTAGTTGCGGATGCTTGCAATAGGGGTTAATCATAAGTTGGATGCTTGTCCAAGAAAGGGCAGTACCCAAGCACTGGTCCACCCACATACCAAGCACTGCACCTTATTTACTTTTGTTAGTTGTTACCCGTTACGAATTACCTTATCACAAAACTATCTGTTACCGACAATTTCAGTGCTTGCAGAGAATACCTTACTGAAAACCGCTTGTCATTTCCTTCTGCTCCTCGTTGGGTTCGACACTCTTACTTATCAAAAGGAGTAAGATAGATCCCCTACACTTGTGGGTCATCAAGACTCTTTTCTGGCGCCATTGCCGGGGAGTGAAGCGCCTTTGGTAAGTTGAACTTGGTAAGGAAAAATTTATATAGTGTGCTGAAATTTACTATCACTTGTTACTATGAAACATAATCCTTTGAGGGGCTTGTTCGGGGTATCTTCGCCCTGACCAGTAGAGCAAAGAGTTGCTCCTCAACCTACTGAACCTACTGAAAATGTTTACTTTGAAATTCCTTCAGGTATGATAGAGAAACTGCTAGCTAATCCTTTTACAGGAGATGGAACATTGCATCCCGATTTGCACCTAATCTATGTGGATGAAGTTTGTGGATTATTTAAGCTTGCAGGTATGCCCGAGGATATTATCAAGAAGAAGGTCTTCCCTTTATCTTTGAAGGGAAAGGCATTGACATGGTTTAGGCTATGTGATGATATGGGATCATGGAACTACAACCAATTGAAGTTGGAATTTCATCAGAAGTTTTATCCTAGGCATCTTGTTCATCATGATCGTAATTATATATATAATTTTTGGCCTCGCAAAGGAGAAAGCATCGCTCAAGCTTGGGGAAGGCTTAAGTCAATGTTATATTCATGCCCCAATCATGAGCTCTCAAGAGAAATTATTATTCAATTTTTTTATGCTCGGCTTTCTCTCAACAATCTCTCCATGCTCGATACTTCTGGTACTGGTTCTTTTATGATGAAGACTATTGAATTCAGATGAGATTTATTGGAAAGAATTAATCGCAACTCTGAAGATTGGGATATCGACGAAGGTAAGGAGTCAGGTATAACACCTAAGTTTGATTGTGTTAAATCTTTTATTGATACCAATGCTTTTAATGAATTTAGCACTAAATATGGACTTGACTCTGAGATAGTAGCTTCTTTTTGTGAATTATTTGCTACTCATGTTGACCTCCCTAAGGAGAAGTGGTTTAAATATAATCCTCCCATTGAAGTAAAAGTAGTTGCGCCTATTAAAGTTGAAGAAAAGACTATCACTTATAATGATCCTATTGTTCCTACTACCCATATTGAGAACCCACCTTTCCCTATTAGGATAAAGGATCATGCTAAAGCTTCAACTGTGGTTCGTAAGAGTAATACTAGAACACCTACACCACCTGAGCATATTAAAGTTGACCCTAGTATGGCTATGGTTAAAGATCTCTTGGCTGATAATATTGATGGGCATGTTATTTACTTCTGTGATGAAGCTGCTAGACTTGTTAGACCCAATGCTAAAAATAAACATAGACCTGTTGTAGGCATGCCTGTTATTTTTGTTAAAATGGGAGATCATTGTTATCATGGCTTATGTGATATAGGTGCTAGTGCAAGTGCAATACCTCATTCCTTATAAAAAGAAATTATGCATGATATTGCACCTGCTGAGATAGAAGAAATTGATGTTACAATTAAGCTTGCCAATAGAGATACTATTTCAACAAATGGGATTGTTAGAGATGTCGAAGTCTTGTGTGGGAAAGTTAAATATCCTGCTGATTTTCTTGTTCTTGGTTCCCCACAAGATAGCTTTCGTCCCATCATATTTGGTAGACCCTTCTTGAATACTGTTAATGCTAGGATAGACTGCAAAAAGGATGTTGTTACTATTGGTTTGGGGGATATGTCTCATGAGTTTAATTTTTCTAAATTTCATAGACAACCCCGTGATAAAGAATTTCCTAGTAAGGATGAAATTATTGGTCTTCCTTCTATTGCCGTGCCTCCTAATGATCCTTTAGAGCAATATTTGCTAGACCATGAAATGATATGTTTATGAATGAAAGAAGGGAGATAGATGAAGTATTCTTTAAACAGGGACCTATTTTGAAACCCAACTTGCCTGTTGAAATCCTAGGGGATCCTCCTCCACCCAAGGGTGATCCCATGTTTGAGCTTAAACCACTACCTGATACCCTTAAATATGCTTATCTTGATGAAAATAATATATATCCTATGATTATTAGTGCTAACCTTTCAGAGCAGGAAGAGGAGAAATTATTGAAAACTCTGAAGAAGCACCATGCTGCTATTGGATATACTCTTGATGATCTTAAGGGCATTAGTCCCACCCTATGCCAACACAAAATAGAATTGGAGAAAGATGCCAAACCAGTTGTTGATCACCAACGGCGGTTGAATCCTAAGATGAAAGAAGTGGTTAGAAAAAAAATACTAAAGCTCCTGGAGGCAATTATAATCTATCCTGTTGCTGATAGTCAGTGGGTAAGTCATGTCCATTGTGTCCCTAAGAAGGGAGGTATCACTTTCGTTCCTAATGATAAAGACGAATTGATCCTGCAAAGAATTGTCATAGGTTATAGGATGGTAATTGATTTTCGCAAGTTAAATAAAGCTACTAAAAAGTATCATTACCCTTTACCTTTTATAGATCAAATGCTAGAAAGATTATCCAAACATACACATTTTTGCTTTCTAGATGGTTACTCTAGTTTCTTTCAAATACCTGTGTCAAAAGAGGATCAAGAAAAGACCACTTTTACTTGCCCTTTCGGTACTTTTGCTTAGAGACATATGCCTTTTGGTTTATGTAATGCACCTGCTACCTTTCAAAGATGCATGATGGCTATATTCTCTGACTTTTGTGAAAAGATTGTTGAGGTTTTCATGGATGATTTCTCCGTTTATGGATCTTCTTTTGATGATTGCTTGAGCAACCTTGATCGAGTTTTGCAGAGGTGTGAAGAAACTAATCTTGTCTTGAATTGGGAGAAGTGCCACTTTATGGTTAATGAAGGCATTGTCTTGGGACATAAAATTTCTGAAAGAGGTATTGAAGTTGATAAAGCTAAAGTTGATGCTATTGAAAAGATGTCGTGTACTAAAGACATTAAAGGTATAAGAAGTTTCCTTGGTCATGCCGGTTTTTATAGAGGTTTATTAAGGACTTCTCTAAAATTTCTAGGCCTCTAACTAATCTCTTACAAAAAGATATTCCTTTTGTCTTCGATGATGATTGTGTAGAAGCATTTGAAATACTTAAGAAAGCTTTGATTTCTGTACCTATTGTTCAGCCACCTGATTGGAATTTACCCTTTGAAATTATGTGCGATGCTAGTGATTATGCTGTAGCTAGGTGCTGTTCTAGGACAAGAGTTGATAAGAAACTAAATGTTATTCAATATGCTAGTAAAACTCTAGACAGTGCCCAGAGAAATTATGCTACTACTGAAAAAGAATTTTTAGAAGTTGTATTTGCTTGTGATAAGTTTAGACCTTATATTATTAATTCTAAAGTAATTGTTCACACTGATCATGCTGCTATTAAATATCTTATGGAAAAGAAATATGCTAAACCTAGAATTATTAGATGGGTTCTCCTACTACAAGAATTTTATTTGCATATTATTGATAGAAAGGGAGCTGAAAACCCCACTGCAGACAACTTGTCTAGGTTAGAGAATGTTCTTGATGACCCACTACCTATTGATGATAGCTTTCCTGACGAACAATTAGCTGTCATAAATGCTTCTCCTACTGCTCCATGGTATGTTGATTATGCTAATTACATTGTTCCTAAATTTATACCACCTAGTTTCACGTACCAGCAAAAGAAAAAGTTTTTCTATGATCTAAGACATTACTTCTAGGATGACCCGCATCGTTATAAAGAAGGACTAGATGGTGTTATTAGACATTGTGTACCTGAGCGTGAACAGGAACAGATCCTACACAAGTGCCACTCCGAGGCTTATGGAGGACACCATGCTGGAGATAGAACTGCACATAAGGTATTGCAATCCGGATTTTATTGGCCTACTCTCTTCTAGGATGCCTGTAAGTTTGTCTTGTCTTGCGATGAATGTGAAAGAATTGGTAATATTAGTAGACGTCAAGAAATGCCTATGAATTATTCTCTTGTTATTGAACCATCTGATGTTTGAGGCTTTGATTATATGGGATCGTTTCCTTCCTCTAATGGGTATACACATATTTTAGTTACTGTTGATTACGTTACTAAGTGGGTAGAAGCTATTCCAACTAGTAGTGTTGATCATAATACCTCTATTAAGATGCTTAAAGAAGTTATTTTTCTGAGGTTTGGAGTCCCTAGATATTTAATGACTGATGGTGGTTCACATTTTATTCATGGTGCTTTTCGTAAAATGCTTGCTAAGTATGACGTTAATCATAGAATTGTATCTCCATATCACCCACAGTCTAGTGGCCAAGTAGAATTGAGTAACATAGAGCTTAAATTGATTTTGCAAAAGACTGTTAATAGATCTAGAAAGAATTGGTCCAAGAAACTTGATGATGCATTATGGGCTTATAGAACTGCATATAAAGATCCTATGGGTATGTTTCCATATAAAATGGTTTATGGAAAAGCATGTCACTTACCTCTCGAACTAGAACATAAGGCATATTGGGCCATTAAAGAGCTTAATTACAATTTCAAACTTGCCGATGAGAAGAGGTTATTTGATATTAGCTCACTTGATGAATGGAGAACTCAAGCCTATGAGAATGCCAAACTGTTTAAAGAAAAAGTTAAAAGATGTCATGACAAAAGGATACAAAAGCGTTAGTTTAATGTAGGTGACTATGTGTTGCTATTCAACTCTCGTTTAAGATTTTTTGCAGGAAAACTCCTCTCTAGATGGGAAGGGCCTTACGTTATCGAGGAGTTCTATCGTTCCGGTGCCATAAAAATCAACAACTTCGAAGGCACAAATTCGAAGGTGGTGAACGGTCAAAGGATCAAATATTATATCTCAGGTAATCCCATATATGTTGAAACCAATGTTATTGAAACCATAACCCCGGAGGAATACATGAGGGACACTTTCGAGAACGTTTCAGACTCCAAAAAGGAATAGGTATGTGGTACGGTAAGTAAACCGACTCCAAAATAGTTCTAATAGAAATTTTTCTCCGTTTTGGAATATTTAGGAAAATAGGAAAATAAGAAGTAGTCCAGGAAGGACACAGGCATCCACGAGGGTGGAGGGCGCGCCCTACCCCCTCGGCATGCCCCCTGCCTCGTGGGCACCTCGTGGGCACCTCGTCTGCTCTCTGGACTCTGTTTTCTTGCACGATACTTCTTTTTGTCGGTAAAAATTCATTATATAATCTCCCGAAGGTTTTGACCACCGTACCACGACGAAATCCTCTGTTTTTGTCTTGAACTGTTTTGGTCACAGATTAGAGCAAGATGTCTTCTCAAGAGTCAGTAGGGGAGAGTCGGGTGTCTCATCCAACACCGGGACCAGGAGCAAACAACGATGCTGACAACTTTGGGCCATCAATGGAGGAAGAGATGGAGGCCGATTTGAAAAGGATAGATGCTATGGTGGAGGATCAAGAAGTTACTTGTCGCTTCCGATCCGGATTCACGATGGGGGAACTGCAGAGCTCAACTATTCTAAACTCGGTCATCCCTTCCAATGTTAGATTTCTTTCTTATGAAAATATGAAAAAGAGTGCCACTTGTTCCCCCGCAGCTATGCAACATCCATGGGTGAAAGGAACTTTAGCCGTCATGGGTAAGCTCCGTAAGGAAATAATGGACCTCAAGCAGCAAGTCAATAAGCTCGAGGAGGAGAATTGTATCCTGAGGGGCATCATTGCCAAGAATATCACACCACCACCTCCAAAGAAAGAGACATAATCACATGGGTATGGGCACTCCCCTTGGCAGCTGCCAAGCTTGGGGGAGGTGCCCCGATATCGTATCACCATCACACTCCTATCTTTACCGTTTTCTTAGTTTGATCCTTTTGGTAATATCTTGATCTAGTAGAATAAAGTTTTAGTATGATCTAGTTTTGAGTTTTGCTTTATGATTCCTCTATCTAATCGAGTCCATGAGCTATATATAATGAAGATTAGTGTTGAGTCAAGGGCTTTGCTATCTTGCTATGATCTTGTGGGAGTAAAAGAAAAAGAAAGAATAAAAAGAAATAAAGAGATCATACGGATCTTATGGAGAGTAATGACTTCACATATAAAGAGTATGATGAATAAAAGTTGTTGAGAGTTGAAAAACATAGTTTTGGTCATTGTTGCAATTAATAGGAAGTAATAAAGAAAGAGAGGTTTTCACATATAAATATACTATCTTGGACATCTTTTATGATTGTGAGCACTCATTATGACATGCTAAAGAGTTGATGTTGGACAAGGAAGACAACGTAATGGGTTATATTTTCTTATATCCGAAATAAAGTATATTGTCATGGATCATCCAACATGTTGAGCTTCCCTTCCCCCCTCGTGCTAGCCAAATTCTTTGCACCAAGTAGAGATACTACTTGTGCTTCCGAATATCCTTAAAACCAGTTTTGGCATGAGAGTCCACCATACCTACCTATGGATTGAGTAAGATCCTTGAAGTAAGTTGTCATGTTGCATGCAATAATAATTGCTCTCTAAATATGTATGACTTATTAGTGTGGAGAAAATAAGCTTTATACGATCTTGTGATATGGAAGCAATAAAAGCGACGGACTGCATAATAAAGGTCCATATCACAAGTGGCAATTTGAAGTGACGTTCTTTTTGCATTAAGATTTCGTGCATCCAACTATAAAAGCACATGACAACCTTTGCTTTCCTCTGTGAAGGGCCTATCTTTTATTCTTGTCTTATACATTATGCAAGAGTCATGGTGATCTTCACCTTTCCTTTTTACATTTTATCCTTTGGCAAGCACCTTGTGTTGGAAAGATCCTGATATATATATATATCCAATTGGATGCAAGTTAGCATGAATTATTATTGTTGACATTATCCTTGAGGTAAAAGGTTGGGAGGCAACACTATAAGCCTCTATCTTCCTCTGTGTCGAATTAAAACTCCATACCCATATGTAGCGACCCGACCTCAGATGGTCAAGTCTCTGTGATTCCGTGTCATCCCTGGATCGGTAATGCTGACACACACAGTACTCGAAGGATTTATAATAGAGTAGCAATCACACACTTATTACATCGAATGTCTCAAAAGAGAACTTATTACAATAATATGGCTTAAGGCCATCTAATGCGATAACAGCGGAAGGCTTGGAAGATAAAGTGAGTCCGTCAACTCCAACGACATAGCTGAGCTGCATGGCAACGACCTACGAACCTTACTCCTCGTCTGAAAAGTCTGCAACATAATATGTTGCAGCCCGAGAACGGGTCAGCACATGGAATATGCTGGCAATGTAACACAAAAGAGCAATGACAGAATAATACTAACACTACATGCATATTTGGCTGGTGGAAAGCTCTATGGTTACAATTTTGCGAAAAGCCAAATTTTCCCTACTACAAAGGAATAAATTTAATTTTAACTATCATGGTGGTTGAAACATCATTTGAGAATGGTAACCCCAACTCAATGATCCCAATTAAAATAGTTAACAACCCAGCAAGATTAATTAGAAGTGTTGAGATACATGCGAATACTCAAGTACTAGATACTCAGAATTGTCCATAACCGGGGACACGGCTAACCATGATTAGATTGTAC
Organism: Triticum dicoccoides; assembly: GCF_002162155.2. Taxonomy (NCBI): domain Eukaryota; kingdom Viridiplantae; phylum Streptophyta; class Magnoliopsida; order Poales; family Poaceae; genus Triticum; species Triticum dicoccoides. Next base: position 133,783,905 of record NC_041381.1, read on the forward strand.
ACTCTGCAGAGGTTTGCGCACTTTTCCCCGCAAGACTCGATCGCCTCCGCTGATTCCTCGCACTACATGATGTTTGAGAAACGGATGACCGAGACACAGTCTTTCAGAAACATTAACTCTCTACTCCGGGCAGACCATACAAAACCTACAAACCCACTACCTGCTGATCCACCTCTTCAAGAGCTTCACGTAACTTACTCAACTATGCTAGAGCCCATAATAGCTTGCGACTGCACACGGAAGTTTCTAGCATGAATATACTCAGTTCCCTTTGAGCCTGGGTGGCGGTCCATAGGAGAATCACACGGTAACCCCGGGATTTCCAAAAATAAAATAGGCAATCACTGGATACCCCAGGTGCCTCAATACACCCAGATGTGTATTAAAGTTGCCACCTTAAGTAAACCATTAATTTAACAATCTCACATCTGTCATGGAAATCACTCAAACCCAATCCACATCTACGAGCATAGCATGGCAAAATAAGCAACGCGTAGAAGTAACTCCCAAGGGTTTGATAATAAACAGGGCAATAGGTTCTACCTCAGCAACTACTTCCCAAAACCCACATATTAAAGGCATCCTAGTCATGCAATGTTTGAGGATTGAAACTAATGCATAAAAACTAGGTATGAAAAGAGTATGATCAATATGTCACTTGCCTTGCTGACGATCCGTGAATCCTAGAGACTCATAGTAACACGCTTCGCACTCCGAGAATTCTATCGCAAGCAAACAATAACATACATAAGCAACAATCAAAGATGCACAAGTAGAACTCCAAATAAAAGAGTTTGACCGGAGAGTTCAACTTAAGAACTCCGGTTTGCAAAAAGAATCAAATCAAATGGAGCAACGAAACTCAAACGGCAAAAGAAACAAGATCCGTTAACTAATCTGAGCTAGGGTCAAATTTAATAGAGATAAAAACTTGTTTGAGTTGATTATTCGGAAAGAAGGTTTCGAGATGAAACTCCAAGTGCTTGAATCGCCTGATTCCGATAAACGAGCGAAAAGATAAACAGGTTTGAACATCGGATGAGAAATCGCGATCAGAAAAATCACGGAATAAATCCGATAAAAAGAAAAACGACGAGCGGCTAAACGAATGAACGTTCGTTAACAGAAACTAAACGATGAACATGTTCGTTAGAACGAACGGACGAGCGAACACTCGCTAAATAAATAAACCGAAGAATAAAACCGATCTATATAAAAAAACGAACTAGGGTTTTTCAAAAAAAACCGAAGGGGTTTATTAAAAAAACGGCGGCAAGGGGGGAGGGGTGTGGCTACCTCCGGCGAGGTCGTCCGGCGGGGCGGGCGACTCCGGCGGCTCGGCGAGGGGTGGCGG
>NC_041381.1:133785820-133793876 GCF_002162155.2 Triticum dicoccoides
GGGGGCGGCACTATATAAAGGGGCGGGGCGGGGCGACTTGGAGGAGGGGGCAAGGCGCGGCGGCGGAGTCCGGCTCGGACTCCGGAGTCCGGGTCGGCGGCGGCGGGGCGCGCGCGCACGCAGGAGGCGGCGGCGGTGGGTGGCTGGGCCGGCCTGCTCGGCTGGGCCTTTGGCCCAGTCGGGCGCGGTTTTTTTTAAACATTCCGCCGACTAGAAAAAAAATCCTAGAAAAATATAAATAAAAATCTAAAAATTCCAAAACAAGTTTTCTCCGTCTAAATAAAATATTTAGAACAAGATGAACTTTTCTTGGCCCCTAAAATGCAATTTTTAAAACATGCAAATTTTTCTAGGGCAAATAAAATTCCGAATAAACTCAAATAAAATCCAAATAATGATTTTAACATTTTCCTCCGATATTTCAATTGTTTTGGAGAAGTCATATTATCTCCCCTCATTTATTATTTTAAAATGAAATATTTTCCGGAGAGAAATAATTAAAAATCAAAATCCTCGTCTTCACTATTTGATAAAAATTTCAAATATGAAAATTGGAAAATCCCCAACTCTCTCCGAAGGTCCTTGAGTTGCTTAGGATTTCGAGGATTGCAAACGAAAAATCAATAAAATATGATATGCATGGATGACCTATGTATAACATGCCAAATTGGAAATTTGGGATGTTACAAACCTACCCCCCTTAAGATGAATCTCGCCCTCGAGATTCGGGTTGGCTAGAAAATAGGTGCGGGTGATCCTTGCGAATATCCTCTTCTCGCTCCCAGGTGGCTTCCTCCTCAGTATGATGACTCCACTGAACTTTGCAAAACTTGATCACCTTGTTGCGAGTGACTCAACTATCAAACTCAAGAATCTTTACTGGCTTCTCCTCATAGGTCAGATTATTATCCAGCTGAATCGCCTCCAAAGGTACTGTATCATTCAATGGTATATCGGCCATCTCAGCATGGCACTTCTTCAGCTGTGATACGTGAAACACATCGTGAACTCCTGACAACCCTTCAGGTAACTCCAGTTTGTAGGCAACTTCTCCCATCCGTCCCAAAATACGATACGGTCCTACAAATCTCGGGGCTAACTTTCCCTTAACTCCAAAATGTTTTATTCCCCTCAAAGGTGATACTCGTTAATAAGCTCTGTCTCCAATTTCATAGGTTACTTCCTTGCATTTTGAATCTGCATAACTCTTCTGTCTGGACTGAGCGATCTTTAGTCTGTCTCTGATCAGTTTAACCTTCTCTTCTGATTCCTTGATCAAATCTGGTCCAAACAATTGACGGTCTCCTACCTCATCCCACATCAATGGTGTTCTACATCTGTGTCCATACAGAGCTTCGAACGGTGCCATCTTCAAACTGGCCTGGTAGCTATTGTTATAAGAGAACTCCGCGTATGGTAAATTGTCATCCCAACTAGATCCATAATCTAGCGCACATGCTCTTAGCATGTCCTCCAGGATCTGATTGACTCTTTCTGTCTGTCCATCTGTTTGAGGGTGAAAAGCGGTACTGAATTCCAATCGGGTACCCAAAGTCAGGTGTAACTGATGCCAAAACTTTGAAGTAAACTGGGTTCCTCTATCTGATACGATGCTCCTCGGAACTCCATGTAAACATACGATCCTGGTCATATATATCTTGGCCAACTTTGCACTTGTATACATTGTTTTCACCGGGATGAAGTGAGCTACTTTAGTTAATCGATCCACAACTACCCATATAGAATCATATCCTGCCTTGGTTCTGGGTAATCCGGTAATAAAGTCCATACCAAGTTTGTCCCACTTCCATTCGGGTATTGGCATAGGCTGTAACAGTCCTGCTGGTTTCTGATGCTCTGCCTTCACTCTCTGACATACATCACATACGGCTACATACTCGGCAATATCCTTCTTCATACCAGTCCACCAGAAATGTTCCTTCAAGTCCAAATACATCTTGGTGTTTCCGGGATGAATCGAGTATGGTGAGTCATGGGCCTCCTGAAGTATCAACTTCCTGATCTCCGAATTGTTGGGCACATAAATCCGGTCCTCTAACCACAAGGTATCATGCTCATCCTCGCGAAAACCTTTGGCTTTACCTTCGCCCATCCTCTCTCTTATCTCAGCAATCTCTTTGTCCTCCTTCTGAGCTTCTCGAATCTTGTCCAACAACGTCGACTGAACCTCCATTGCTGTAAGAAAGCCTTTTGGAACAATCTCCAACCGAAGTTCCATGATCTCCGCAGCTAACTCTTTTGGCATTCCTTTGCTCACAAGAACATTAGCATAACTTTTCCGGCTCAAAGCGTCTGCTACGATGTTGGCTTTTCCTGGATGATAGTGTAGCTTCATATCGTAATCCTTTATAAGTTCCAACCATCTCCTCTGTCTGTGGTTCAACTCCTTCTGGGTGAAAATGTACTTCAAGCTCTTATGATCCGTGTACACATCGCAACGGTTTCCAATAAGATAATGTCTCCAGGACTTCAGTGCATGCACTACGGCTGCTAACTCCAGATCATGTGTGGAATAGTTCAACTCGTGTGGCTTTAGTTGTTGTGAGGCATACAAAACAACTTTTCCTTCCTGCATAAGCACACATCCAAGTCCCAAGCGAGAGGCGTCACAATACACTTGAAACTCCTTACGTATATCTGGCAAGGTCAGCACTGGGGCTGTAGTCAATCGTTCCTTCAGCTCTTGAAAACTTGTCTCGCAATCCTCCGTCCATTTGAACTTAGTATCCTTCTTTAACAATTCAGTCATTGGTTTAGCAATCTTGGAAAAATTCTCAATGAATCTCCGATAATATCCTGCGAGTCCAAGGAAACTGCGGATCTCGCCAACTGAAGTGGGTGCCAACCATTCAGTGACCAACTGAACCTTACTGGGATCCACTGCTATACCCTCTCCTGATATAACATGCCCAAGAAATCCAACTTCTTTCAACCAAAACTCACACTTGCTGAATTTGGCGTATAACTGGTGTTCCCTGAGTTTCTCGAGAACCAAACGCAAGTGTTTCGCATGCTCCTCTTCATTCTTCGAGTATATCATAATATCATCAATAAATACCACAACAAACTTTTCCAAATACTCCATGAACACCTTGTTCATCATACTCATGAAATAGGCAGGGGCGTTAGTCAGTCCAAATGACATGACCGTGTACTCATATAATCCATACCGCATGGTAAACACTGTCTTTGGTATATCCTTCTCTCGGATCTTCAACTGATGGTATCCTGATCGTAGATCAATCTTTGAAAACACCTTAGCTCCTTGTAACTGATCAAACAGATCATTAATCATCGGTAAAGGATACTTGTTCTTTATCATTACTTCATTCAGAGCTCGGTAATCAACGACCATCCTCAGGGATTTATCCTTCTTCTCCACCAAAAGTACTGGGGCTCCCCAAGGTGATGAACTTCTACGAATGTAACCTTTCTCCAACAACTCTTTGATATGCTTCTTAATTTCCTCCAGGTCATTTGCTGGCATCCGATAGGGTCTCTTGGATATCGGCCCTGTACCTGGCAATAGCTCTATCAAAAACTCGATGTCTCTATCCGGTGGCATACCTGGTAACTCTTCGGGGGAAACATCCGGAAAATCCTTTACTACAGGTACTTCCTCCTGTACAACTCCCGTGAGGGCGTTTACTTGGCTCCTCCTAGGCACATGCCTAGATACATACTTAATCCTTTTTCCCTCCGGGGTGGTAAGGTAAATTGACTTACTAGCACAGTCAATACTTCCTCCATACTTCGACATCCAGTCCATTCCTAATATCACATCCAATCCTTGCGACTCCAAGATAATTAGGTCAGACGGAAATACATGTGTGCCAATGATTAGGGGTATCTTGGTGCACCAACTGCTAGCCATGTACTCTGTTCCAGGGGAGCTCACTAAAAGGGGTGTCCTAAGGGTTTGGGTTGGTAACTTGAACTTTTCCACCAATCCCCTTGATATGTATGAATGCGATGCACTAGTATCGAAAAGAACAATTGCGGTAAATGACTAAACCAAAAACTTACCTATTACCGCGTCCGGCTGCTCTTCAACTTCCTCCATGTTAACGTGGTTCACTTGTCCTTTGTTGAATGGATTGGGCTTCTTCCCAGCGCTCCCATTTCCGTTTCCATTCCTGCCTTCAGAGCAGTCATTGGCATAGTGCCCGGTCTTCCCGCACTTGTAGCAAACAACTTGACTTAAGTCCCTCTTTGCGGGTGTAGATGGGTTAGAGCGATTCTGATTATTGTTGGCTCCATTCCCATTCCCGTTCTTCGCACCATTATGGTTATGCGATCCTCCTCCAGCATGGTTATGACCTCCATGGTTATGAACAAGTCCTCTCGAGTTCGGGGTTAAACGAGGCTTCTGGTGAGCTCCTGAGTTGTATTTCCCTTGTCCATACTTCCTCTTACGATTCTCAATCTGCTGCTGCTTTCCTTCAATCATTAGGGCCTTATCTACCAACTCCTGGTAGTTGTTGAAGGTTGCTACCATCAACCGCATACTCATCTCATCATTCAGCCCTTCCATAAACTTCTCCTGCTTCGCGGCATCTGTGGCCACATCATCAGGGGCATAACGTGATAACTTGCTAAACTCATCCACGTACTGACCAATAGTACGGTTCCCCTGGCGTAGATTGCGAAACTCACGCTTCTTCATCTGCATAGCTCCAGTCGAGACATGGGCAGTACGAAAAGCCTGCTGAAACTGAGCCCATGTGACAGTGTCGATAGGATAGGTGGCTGTGAAATTCTCCCACCATGCTGCTGCAGGTCCATCCAGTTGGTGTGCAGCAAAATGCACCTTCTCAGCATCTGTGCATCCTGCGGTGGTTAACTCCCTTCCAATACGACGTAGCCAATCATCTGCAACTATTGGCTCGATGCTACTGGAGAACACCGGCGGCTGTAACCTTAAGAAACGGGCGAGGTTATCCACTGGCGGCGGGTTGTTGTTGGCATTGTTGTTGGCATTGCCCTGGTTCTGAACTAGCAATTGCATCAAGGCATTCTGCTGCTGGATCAACTGGGTGATCTCCGGTGGGAAAACAAAATCGGGGTCTCTTCTCGGAGGCATCTGATGGGTTTAGATGGAAGAGATTAGAATAGAAAAAGATCTAGGGGAGAAACACTACCCATATGTATATGAGGCAAACACAAGCATTCATTCAATCAATCAAGCAAGGGCATACAAAACGGTCTAGGACTATCGCAAAAGTGCTCACTACTACTAGTTACATGGGGGAATACTATTATTATATGGTGGTCATCTAGAAATTTTGATCGGTGGAAGACTCCATGATGTCTGCTCCAGCTTCATCTTCGTAGTCATCATCACTTGAATCTGAATCGGTGTCGTCGATGATGATGTAGTTGTCCAGAAAAATGGGGTCTCCGTCATCTTCTCTCGGAACTGGTCCTCCCATGAAAATTCCGATCTTCTCGACTAGGTCATCATTGTTCTCCAATAGGGTCTTGATTTCCTCCTCATATCCATCGCGTGTGAACTTAAGTTCTTCCTCCAGCTCAATGATCCTGGTTTTCGCCTTCTTCAACTCGATCATGTCTGCGCACATCTGGTTCTCCTGTCGTCGAATATGCTGGTTTTGCTCCTGGATAAAGGCTGTGACAGATCTATCCTTCCTGGTGCTGATCATCTCCCATTGTTCATCTCGGCGCCCACATATTTGATAGGTGGTGTCCTCAAGGTCCTTGTTGTAGATTTCTCCAATGCGTCCCATGGTAATATGAGCTGCCATACTCTTGCCAAGGCTCCAAGTGGGTGCTTCGAAAGAAAACTCTATGGGTTTAGAATTTGGCAAGAACGTTCTTCCTGGAACTCGTACTTGAATCATCCAACGCTCTTCTTCTGGTAGAGTGGCGTTGTACGTCCCGGTGAAGCTTGGTATTCCAATATTCAAGTACCTAGTGACTTCCTTCAAGTGGCGTCCAAAAGGTGAGTCTTCATCTGGTTGTGCAAACTTGTTCTTCATCTCCTTCATCCTAAAGAGTGGAAAAAGAAGAGGAGTCAGAAATGAGAAGAGAAGAGTGACCTATAGTTTATCTTAGTGGTCGTGTCCTACACTCAGCGTGTGCTCTGATACCATCTTGTAGCGACTCGACCTCAGATGGTCAAGTCTCTGTGCTTCCGTGTCATCCCTGGATCGGTAATGCTGACACACATAGTACTCGAAGGATTTATAACAGAGTAGAAATCACACACTTATTACATCGAATGTCTCAAAAGAGAACTTATTACAATAATATGGCTTAAGGCCATCTAATGCGATAACAGCGGAAGGCTTGGAAGATAAAGTGAGTCCCTCAACTCCAACGGCATAGCTAAGCTGCACGGCAACGACCTACGAACCTTACTCCTCGTCTGAAAAGTCTGCAACATAATACGTTGCAGCCCGATAACGGGCCAGCACATGGAATATGCTGGCAATGTAACACAAAAGAGCAATGACAGAATAATACTACCACTACATGCATATTTGGCTGGTGGAAAGCTCTATGGTTACAGTTTTGCGAAAAGCCAATTTTTCCCTACTACAAAGGAATAAATTTTAATTTTAACTATCATGGTGGTTGAAACATCATTTGAGAATGGTAACCCCAACTCAATGATCCCAATTAAAATAGTTAACAACCCAGCAAGATTAATTAGAAGTGTTGAGATACATGCGAATACTCAAGTACTAGATACTCAGAATTGTCCATAACCGGGGACACGGCTAACCATGATTAGATTGTACACTCTGCAGAGGTTTGCGCGCTTTTCCCTGCAAGACTCGATCGCCTCCGCTGATTCCTCGCACTACATGATGTTTGAGAAACGGATGACCGAGACACAGTCTTTCAGAAACATTAACTCTCTACTCCGGGCAGACCATACCAAACCTACAAACCCACTACCTGCTGATCCACCTCTTCAAGAGCTTCACGTAACTTACTCAACTATGCTAGAGCCCATAATAGCTTGCGGCTACACACGGAAGTTTCTAGCATGAATAGACTCAGTTCCCTTTGAGCCTGGGTGGCGGTCCATAGGAGAATCACACGGTAACCCCAGGATTTCCAAAAATAAAACAGGCAATCACTGGATACCCCAGGTGCCTCAATCCACCCAGATGTGTATTAAAGTTGCCACCTTAAGTAAACCATTAATTTAACAATCTCACATCTGTCATGGAAATCACTCAAACCCAATCCACGTCTACGAGCATAGCATGGCAAAATAAGCAACGCGTAGAAGTAACTCCCAAGGGTTTGATAATAAACAGGGCAATAGGTTCTACCTCAGCAACTACTTCCCAAAACCCACATATTAAAGGTATCCTAGTCATGCAATGTTTGAGGATTGAAACTAATGCATAAAAACTGGGTATGAAAAGAGTATGATCAATATGTCACTTGCCTTGCTGACGATCCGTGAATCCTAGAGACTCGTAGTAACACGCTTCGCACTCCGGGAATTCTATCGCAAGCAAACAATAACATACATAAGCAACAATGAAAGATGCACAAGTAGAACTCCAAATAAAAGAGTTTAACTAGAGAGTTCAACTTAAGAACTCCGGTTTGCAAAAAGAATCAAATCAAACGGAGCAACGAAACTCAAATGGCAAAAGAAACAAGATCCGTTAACTAATATGAGCTAGGGTCAAATTTTACAGAGATAAAAACTTGTTTGAGTTGATTATTCGGAAAGAAGGTTTCGAGATGAAACTCCAGGCACTTGAATCGCCTGATTCTGATAAACGAGCGAAAAGATAAACAGGTTTGAACATCGGATCAGAAATCGCGATCAGAAAAATCGTGGAATAAATCCGATAAAAAGAAAAACGACGAACGGCTAAACGAACGAGCGTTCGTTAACAGAAACTAAACGGTGAACACGTTCGTTAGAACGAATGGACGAGCGAACGCTCGCTAAATAAATAAACCGAAGAATAAAACCGATCTATACAAAAAAACAAACTAGGGTTTTTCAAAAAAAAACCGAAGGGGTTTATTTAAAAAAACC
>NC_041381.1:133794239-133800871 GCF_002162155.2 Triticum dicoccoides
GTCGGGCGCGGTTTTTTTTAAACATTCCGCCGACTAGAAAAAAAATCCTAGAAAAATATAAATAAAAATCTAAAAATTCCAAAACAAGTTTTCTCCGTCTAAATAAAATATTTAGAACAAGATGAACTTTTCTTGGCCCCTAAAATGCAATTTTTAAAACATGCAAATTTTTCTAGGGCAAATAAAATTCCGAATAAACTCAAATAAAATCCAAATAATGATTTTAACATTTTTCCTCCGATATTTCAATTGTTTTGGAGAAGTCATATTATCTCCCCTCATTTATTATTTTAAAATGAAATATTTTCTGGAGAGAAATAATTAAAAATCAAAATCCTCGTCTTCACTATTTGATAAAAATTTCAAATATGAAAATTGGAAAATCCCCAACTCTCTCCGAAGGTCCTTGAGTTGCTTAGGATTTCAAGGATTGCAAACGAAAAAGCAATAAAATATGATATGCATGGATGACCTATGTATAACATGCCAAATTGGAAATTTGGGATGTTACACCATAAGTCTTGCGTGAGTTTTAGAAATTGTGAAAGTCTAAATGATAGTTGAGTATGTGGACTTGCTGACAAGCTCTTATATTGACTCTTTCCGATGTTATGATAAATTGCAATTGCTTCAATGACCTAGATTATAGTTTGTTAGTTTTCAATGAAGTTTCTTATTCATACTTGACATTGTGGATAGATTATTACTTGAGCATAAGAAATCATATGACAATATATATATATATATATATATATATATATATATATATATATATATATGTTGCTATTATAAGAATGATCATGATGCCCTCATGTCCGTATTTTATTTTATCAACACCTCTATCTCCAAACATATGGACATATTTTTCGATATCGGCTTCCGCTTGAGGACAAGCGAGGTCTAAGCTTGTGGGAGTTGATACGTCCATTTTGCATCATGCTTTGATATTGATATTTATTGCATTATGGGCTACTTGTTATATCACAATACTTATGCCTATTCCCTCTTATTTTACAAGGTTTACATGAAGAGGGAGAATGCCGGCAGCTGGAATTCTGGGCTGGAAAAGGAGCAAATATTAGAGACCTATTCTGCACACCACCAAAAGTCCTAAAACTCAAGGGAAGTTATTTTTGGAATTAATAAAAATACTGAGCAAAGAAAATACCAGAGGGGGCCACCCACCGTCCACGAGGGTGGGAGCGCGCCCCCTGCCTCGTGGGCCACCTAGTAGGCCTCTGGTGCTCATCTTCTGCTATATGAAGTCCTTTACCCTGGAAAAAAAATAATAAGCAAGCTTCCGGGATGAAACACCGCCGCCACGAGGCGGAACATTGGCGGAACCAATCTAGGGCTCCGACGGAGCTGTTCTGCCGGGGAAACATCCCTCCGGGAGGCGGAAATCGTCACCATTGTCATCACCATCGATCCTCTCATCGGGAGGGGGTCAATCTCCATCAACAACTTCACCAGCACCATATCCTATCAAACCCTAGTTTATCTCTTGTATACAATCTTTGCCCCAAAACCTCAGATTGGTACATGTGGGTTGCTAGCAGTGTTGATTACTCCTTGTAGTTGATGTTAGTTGGCTTATTCGGTGGAAGATCATATGTTGAGATCCTTTATGCATATTAATATTCCTCTGATTATGAACATGAATATGGTTTGTGAGTAGTTACGTCTGTTCCCGAGGACATGGGAGAAGTCTTGCTATAAGTAGTCATGTGAATTTTGTATTCGTTCGATATTTTGATGAGATGTATGTTGTCTTTCCTCTAGTGGTGTTATGTGAACGTCGACTACATGACACTTCACCATTGTTTGGGCCTAGAGGAAGGCATTGAGAAGTAATAAGTAGATGATGGGTTGCTAGAGTGACAGAAGCTTAAGCCCTAGTTTATGAGTTGCTTCGTAAGGGGCTGATTTGGATCCATATGTTTCATGCTATGGTTAGGTTTACCTTAATACTTCTTTTGTAGTTGCGGATTCTTGTAATAGGGGTTAATCATAAGTGGGATGCTTGTCCAAGAAAGGGCAGTACCCAAGCACCGGTCCACCCACATACCAAATTATCAAAGTAACAAACACGAATCATATGAGCGTGATGAAAACTAGCTTGACGATAATTCCCATGTGTCCTCGGGAGCGCTTTTCTCTATATAAGAATTTGTCCAGGCTTGTCCTTTGCTACAAAAAGGATTGGGCCACCTTGCTGCACCTTATTTACTTTTTTTACTTGTTATCCGTTATGAATTACCTTATCACAAAACTATCTGTTACCGATAATTTCAGTGCTTGCAGAGAATACCTTACTGAAAACCGCTTGTCATTTTTCCATCTGCTCCTTGTTGGGTTCGACACTCTTACTTATAGAAAGGACTACGATAGATCCCCTACACTTGTGGGTCATCAAGACTCTTTTCTGGTGCCATTTCCGGGGAGTGAAGTGTCTTTGGTAAGTGGAACTTGGTAAGGAAAAATTTATATAGTGTGCTGAAATTTACTGTCACTTGTTACGATGGAACATAATCCTTTGAGGGGCTTGTTCGGGGTATCTTTGCCCCGACCAATAGAGCAAAGAGTTGGTCCTCAACCTACCGAACCTACTGGGAATGTTTACTTTGAAATTGCTTCAGGTATGATAGAGAAACTGCTAGCTAATCTTTTTACAGGAGATGGAACATTGCATCCCGATTTGCACCTAATCTACGTGGATGAAGTTTGTGGATTATTTATGCTTGCATGTATGCCCGAGGATATTATCAGGAAGAAGGTCTTCCATTTATCTTTGAAGGGAAAGGCATTGACATGGTTTAGGCTATGTGATGATATGAGATCATGGAATTACAACCAATTGAAATTGGAAGTTCATCAGAAGTTTTATCCTATGCATCTTGTTCATTGTGATCGTAATTATATATATATAATTTTTGGCCTCGCGAAGGAGAAAGCATCGCTCGAGCATGGGGGAGGCTTAAGTCAATGTTATATTCATGCCCCAATCATGAGCTCGCAAGAGAAATTATTATTTAAATTTTTTATGCTCGGCTTTCTCTCAACAATTGCTCCATGCTCGATACTTCTTGTACTGGTTCTTTTATGACGAGGACTGTTGAATTCAGATGGGATTTATTGGAAAGAATTAAACGCAACTCTGAAGATTGGGATCTCGACGAAGGTAAGGAGTCAGGTATAACACCTAAGTTTGATTGTGTTAAATCTTTTATGAATACCGCTGCTTTTCGTGAATTTAGCACTAAATATGGACTTGACTCTGAGATAGTAGCTTCTTTCTGTGAGTCATTCGCTACCCATGTTGACCTCCCTAAGGAGAAGTGGTTTAAATATAATCCTCCCATTGAAGTAAAAGTAGTTGTAGCTATTAAAGTTGAAGAAAAGACTATCACTTATAATGATCCTATTGGTCCTACTACCTATATTGAGAAACCACCTTTCCTTGTTTGGATAAAGGATCATGCTAAAGCTTCAACTGTGGTTCGTAAGAGTAATACTAGAACACCTACACCACCTGAGCAAATTAAAGTTGACCCTAGTATTGCTATGGTTAAAGATCTCTTGGCAAATAATATCGATGGGCATGTTATTTACTTCTATGATGAAGCTGCTAGAATTGCTAGATCGGATACTAAAAATAAATATAGACCTGTTGTAGGCATGCCTGTTATTTCTGTTAAAATAGGAGATCATTGTTATCTTGGCTTATGTGATATGGGTGCTAGTGCAAGTGCAATACCTCATTTCTTATACAAAGAAATTATGCTTGATATTGCACCTGCTGATATAGAAGAAATTGATGTTACAATTAAGCTTGTCAATAGAGATACTATTTCACCAGTTGGGCTTGTTAGAGATGTTGAAGTCTTGTGTGGGAAAGTTAAATATCCTGCTGATTTTCTTGTTCTTAGTTCCCCACAAGATAGCTTTTGTCCCATCATATTTGGTAGGCCCTTCTTGAATACTGTTAATGCTAGGATAGACTGCAAAAAGGATGTTGTTACTATTGGTTTGGGGGATAAGTCTCATGAGTTTAATTTTTCTAAATTTCGTAGAAAACCCCATGATAAAGAATTGCCTAGTAAGGATGAAATTATTGGTCTTCCTTCTATTGCCGTGCCTTCTAATGATCCTTTAGAGCAATATTTGCTACACCATGAAAATGATATGTTCATCAATGAAAGAAGGGAGATAGATGAAGTATTCTTTAAACAGGGACCTATTTTGAAACACAACTTGCGTGTTGAAATCCTAGGGGATCCTCATCCACCCAAGGGTGATCCCGTGTTTGAGCTTAAACCACTACATGGTACCCTTAAATATGCTTATCTTGATGAAAGTAAGATATATCCTGTTATTATTAGTGCTAACCTTTCAGAGAAGGAAGAAGAGAAATTATTGAAAACTCTGAAGAAGCACCGTGCTGCTATTGGATATACTCTTGATGATCTTAAGGGCATTAGTCCCACTCTATGCCAACACAAAATAAAATTGGAGAAAGACGCCAAACTAGTTGTTGATCACCAATGATGGTTGAATCCTAAGATGAAAGAAGTGATAAGAAAAGAAATACTAAAGCTCCTGGAGGCAGGTATAATTTATCCTATTGTTGATAGTCATTGGGTCAGTCCTATCCATTGTGTCCCTTAGAAGGGAGGTATGACTGTCGTTCCTAATGATAAAGATGAATTGATCCCGCAAAGAATTGTCACAGGTTATAGGATGGTAATTGATTCCCGCAAGTTAAATAAAGCTACTAAAAAGGATCATTACCCTTTACCTTTTATTAATCAAATGCTAGAAAGATTATCCAAACATACACATTTTTGCTTTCTAGATGGTTACTCTGGTTTCTCTCAGATACCTTTGTTAAAAGAGGATCATGAAAAGACCACTTTTACTTGCCCTTTCGGTACTTTTGCTTATAGACGTATGCCTTTTGGTTTATGTAATGCACCTGCTACCTTTCAAAGATGCATGCTGGCTATATTCTCTGACTTTTGTGAAAAGATTGTTGAGGTTTTCATGGATGATTTCTATGTCTATGGATCTTCTTTTGATGATTGCTTGAGCAACCTTGATCGAGTTTTGCAGAGGTGTGAAGAAACTAAACTTGTCTTGAATTGGGAGAAGTGCCTCTTTATGGTTAATGAAGGCATTGTCTTGGGACATAAATTTTTTGAAAGAGGTATTGAAGTTGATAAAGCTAAAGTTGATGCTATTGAAAAGATGTCGTGTCCTAAAGACATTAAAGGTATAAGAAGTTTCCTTGGTCATGCCGGTTTTTATAGCAGGTTTATTAAGGACTTTGCTAAAATTTCTAGGCCTCTGACTAATCTCTTACAAAAAGATATTCCTTTTGTCTTAAATGATGATTGTGTAGAAGCATTTGAAATACTTAAGAAAGCTTTGATTTCTGCACCTATTGTTCAGCCACCTGATTGGAGTTAACCCTTTGAAATTATGTGCGATGCTAGTGATTATGAAGTAGCTATGTGCCGTTCTAGGACAAAGAGTTGATAAGAAACTAAATGTTACTCAATATTGTAACGCCCATGATGCGGCTATATCTCTCACGTGTCGAGGCACGACTTAGAGGCATAACCGCATGGTAGGTTTTGTCGCAAGAAGGGTCATCTTCACACAATTCCATGTAATGAACAAGAATGGGATAAAGAGAGTTGGCTTACAATCGCCACTTCACACAATATATAAATAAATTCATACATCATTCAAAATACACACATAGACCAACTACGGTCAAATCCAAATGAAAAGAAGATAACCCCAAATGCTAGATCCCCGATCGTCCCAACTGGGCTCCACTACTCAGGAAACGAAACATAGTAACGACCAAGGTCCTCGTTGAACTCCCACTTGAGCTCGGTTGTGTCACTTGCACTGGTATCCTCGACACCTGCAACTGTTTTGGTAGAATCTGTGAGTCACGAGGACTCAACAATCTCACACCCACGAGATCAAGACTATTTAAGCTCATGGGTAGGAAAGGGGTAAGGTGGTGGAGCTGCAGCAAGCACTAAGCATATATGGTGGCTAACATACGCAAGTAAGAGTGAGAAGAGAAGCAACGCATCGGTCGAGAAGCTAGAAGTGATCAAGAAGTGATCCCGAAACTACTTACGGTCATACATAACCCAAACCGTGTTCACTTCCCGGACTCTGCCAAAAAGAGACCATCATGGCTACACACGCGGTTGATGCATTTTAATTAAGTCAAGTGTCAAGTTCTCTACAACCGGACATTAACAAATTCCCATCTGCCACATAACCGCGGGCACATCTCTTGAAAGTTTATACCCTGCAAGGGTGTCCCAACTTAGCCCATCACAAGCTCTCACGGTTAACGAAGGATATTCCTTCTCCCGGGAAGACCCGATCAGTCTCAGAATCCCGGTTTACAAGACATTTCGACAATGGTAAAACAATAACAGCAAAGCCGCCCGATGTGCCGACAAATCTCGATAGGAGCTGCACATATCTCATTCTCAGGGCACACCGGATGGGACAAGCTACGAGTAAGACCAACCCTCAAGTTTCCCCGAGGTGGCCCCGCAGGCTGCCTAGTTCGGACCAACACTTAGAGAAGCACTGGC
>NC_041381.1:133800992-133808547 GCF_002162155.2 Triticum dicoccoides
AGGCTTAGGTAGGCAAATGGTAAAACCAAGGTTGGGCCTTGTTGGAGGAGTTTTATTCAAAGCGACTGTCAAGGGGTCCCATAAATCACCCAACCGTGTAAGGAACGCAAAATCAAGGAACATAACACTGGTATGACGGAAACTAGGGCGACAAGAGTGGAACAAAACATCAGGCATAAGGCCGAGCCTTCCTCCCTTTACCATGTATATAAATGCATTAATTAAATAAGAGATATTGTGATATCCCAACATAATCATGTTCCAACATGGAGCAATCTTCAACTTCACCTGCAACTAACAACGCTATAAAAGGGGCTGAGCAAAAGCGGTAAACTTAGCCAAACAATGGTTTGCTAGGAAGGGTGGAAAGATTAGAGGATGACATGGCAATATGGGAGGCATGGTAAACAAGTGATAAGTAGTGCAGCATAGCAATAGAACAAAGCAACTAGCAAGCAAAGATAGAAGTGAATCGAGGGTAATGGTCATCTTGCCTGAGATCCCGCTAGGAAGAAGAACAAGTCCATGAAGAAGACAAACGAACGTAGTCGAACGAATCCTCACAACTTCGGAATGAAACCGAAACTAACGAAAAAAGCAACCTGGAAAGAAACAAACAACATAGTAAACAACCATCACATAAACATGGCATGATGCACAATCAAGTATGATGCATGTCCGCTTTAAATAGGCATGGCATGACAAAGTGCACAAACAATACTACAAGTTAAGTGGAGCTCAATATGCAACGAGTTGCATATTGACGAAACACCACATCAAATATTTAGTTCTCTCTCGTTTATGTACCCAACAATACTAAATTTTGTTAAACATGGCAATGGGTGAAGCATATGAAAACTACCTGTCTAGGCAAGTTTAAATGAGGCCGGAACAACAAACAACAATTTCGAAAAATCCTCATATCCGTATTTCGAATTTGGTACTGTTCTGCCCTAAAACATATTTTAATGTTGTTAAACCATAAAACAAAGTGCACCAAGTTAATCTATGCATTTTTCCACCCCATTTACATATAAAGTTTATTAAAATTGGAGCTACAGTTATTTAGTTATGAAATAAATCAATTTAACATGTTATTTAAGCAAATTAATGCAAACAACAAGTTAAACATTTTTACCATGGATGAAAGTTGCATATTATGAAACTAGACAAAATTCTAAGCATTTTACATATATGAAGTTTTTACATATGATGCATAGTTCATGAGTTATTATATGCATGAAGTGCAAGGGGTTTTCTGCAAAACTATTTTAACTCGATTATTGGTTAAGTTCGCAACAGAGAAAAAAACATGTACGGGCCGAATGTAAAGCATGTTGGGCCAGCAGAAGAAAAACAAAAGAGGTGCTGCAGGGGGGCCTCATGATGGGCCAAGCCCAGGTCGATGAGGAGGACGCTGGCTGGGCCAGATCTGGAGAGCCGGGCCGAGGCACGATCAACGTGGGTAGGACCCGGTCGAGCGACATGCTCGCTGCTGCTGCTCGATGCAGCCGGCGGCGACGGAGATGGAAGCAGGGGCGCGATACAAGGGCAGGGACCAGCGGGCGCGGCGGATTTGGGCAGTCCGAGGGTCGGGGCGCTGGTTCCCGGCGACGAGGAACTCCGGCGATGGCGGTGCTTGAAGAAGAGGCGAGGCCAAGTAGGTTATTGTTACCTGAAGAAAAACAACATAGAGAACGACAAAGAGAGTTGAGTGAGAGAAGCAGAGAGAAGACGACAGGAAGAAGCAGAACACGAAGAAGAGGAGGCAGGGCACGGCGACATGACCTGCTGGTCGCTGGCGGCGGCAGAATGAGGTGGCGCTGCAAAATCGTGGACGCGAGCGTCCATGGCATTGGGTCCCTGCTAGAGAAGGGAGAGACAAGAGAGATTAGAGAGGTTGAGAGAGAGAGGAGCACAGGGAGCAAATGAAGAGAAGGCAGGGAAGAAAAGGAGCAGGACGAGGCCGGCGGCATGACCTACTGTTGCTGTTGTCGCCGGCGGCGTGGACGCGCAGGTGGCGGGGAGGCGCTGGTGCTCACGATCCACACGGGATCGAGCACAGGAGGGAAGAGGAGGCACGGCCTCGGGCGTCCTTGAGCATGCGGGCGGGCGACGAGGCAAGGCGGTGGTGGCTGAAGGCGAAGGGCAACGGGGGCTGCTCCGGGCGCCTGAGCGGGGGCGGCCACGGCCAGGAGCGTGAGGACGGAGACGGGGCCGGAGGCCGAGAGGAATTTTGGATCGGGGCACGACGTGGTTGGTTGTGCATGGAGAGCAAGGTGGCAGCGGATCTGGGTGATGGGATGGAGAGCAGTGGCGGCGGCGCACGGGAATCAAGGGAGGTTGTCCCCAATTGCTACGGTTTGGACTGACTATATATAGTAGTGGGATTAGGGTAGGGGCATTTGGTCCGTCCGATCTTAATCGGACGGTTCCGGATAAATAGGTAGGGAGTCCAAATAAGAAAACAGAGATGTTTTATAGATGTTTGGTGATGATCTGAACGCACTGGTCACGACCGAGTGGTTCGGGTTCGGAGCAGTTTTCGGACGCGCGCAAGAGGGGGTCGGTGGCTGTGCAGAGAGGCTCAAACGGTCGGACAACAAATGAACGGTTGCTCTTGAAAGGGATAACGAAGGTAAGGGGGAACGCGGAAACTACGAATGGATGCAAGCTTTATGAAAACATGCAGATGCAATGCGCATGATGTTATGAGATGAAATGCATAACATGAACAAAATGCAAAACAAAAGACAAAAACCCAACCACGAAGGAAATACCACAACACATAGCCGGAAATGGCAAGAGTTGGAGTTACAATTATGGAAAGTTACATCCGGGGCGTTACAACGCTCCACCACTACAAGGGGATCTCGTCCCGAGATCTAGGATGGCACTAGAGAGAAACGAAAGAGGAAGAGAAGAGGTAAAACTAAGTTGCTTCTTTGACAAACGAGTGAAGCTAATGAACCTCGAGAGGCTGAAAACTTGAAAGAATAACACAATAGAGTTGAACGAAATTGAGAGCATTCCAGTAGAAAAGAGAAACAAGGAACACCATGTTAACGTTGGAGGTTGCAAAGCTATGAATGATGAGCACAATGGACAAGAAGGAATTGAAACCACTCTGGTTGAAACGAGATAAGAATGAATAAGAATGATATAATTTGGACAACACTCCCACTGTAAATGGAAGGAATTGAACATGAACTTGACAAGATGAGAGGATACTTGATGAGATCAACAACACACTACCTCCGGAACTATTGAAAGGATGGCACAAGGGGTAATAAATATTTCAGATAGCTCTCTGGTTGAGGAAGGAGGCAAAACTTGATAAGATGAGAGAACTCGAATGAAAACACGACACTCCGGCTAAATGGAGAAGCAAGGAGAAGAACATGATCTTGACAAAACAAGATGATGGGTCGAAGAGAGCAACATCACAATGCCTCCGGAAGAAATGAAAGAATGGAATGGAATGAACGGAGGGAAACAAGATCTTGAAAGAGCACGCTTACAAGAAATGCTAGAACAGAGTTGTTGGATTATCAACAACGAAAGGAACAAGCTTGTTGTGGGCTTATGGAACACATCTCAAAATTATGAGGTGACAACCCGCCACTAACGGAAACAGTTGATTGGATTGAGATCAACAAGAAGATGAAAACTTCTTCACCAAGATGATAGAGGGATAACTTGGATCATTGATAAGCACCACAATAGCAGCATTCCTTAGGGAAGGCTTTAGGTGAAATATGACACAAGATAACTCCAACGAAGAGATAGATTGGTTGAAAAGATCTTTTGAACAAAGATAAAATGATGGATTTAAATATGTCACTCTTGAAAACTTTGTGAATCATGAAACTCGAAGGGAAATTATCCAGAATGACATAACACCACCTCAAAAGATAATGGAGAAGAATCGCAGTTCGGAAAGCAAGATGAAGAATGGTTGAGCTCCTCCAACAAGAATCTTGAAGAACACTTCCAGAATGAATTAAATCCTTGATGAACCACCATGAAGAAACTCCGGTATTAAAAGGATGGTGGAAAGAAGGAGAAGTTGAAAACATAAGGTGAAGCCTTGCAATGATTTAGATGGAGCTTCGCGACGAGATAATTGAGAGAGCTTGGAACTCCGAAAAGAAAGATGAAGCATCTCGAACCGAGAATGTGATATGATGACCAACTCCAGAAAGAAAGATGAATCACTTGTAATCAAGAATTTATTCATCATGAATAATCTCCATAAAAAGAATTGAGTCACCTCGAGGAAATAAGAATAAGATTTAATGTATGTCAAAACCTTCATCAAATTAAATTGATGACAAGCAATGGATTTGGCATACTACTTATTCCCGTAGAAAGGATTAAGAGAGATATAGCGCAAACTTGAGAAGGTATTGATGGAACCACCGGCGGGATTTGGAAAAAACGAATGAATTGATATGATAACGAAGGAAGTGAAATCTTGAACGAACCACCATAAGAATTGAAAATGAAATTAGCAAAGGCACAATTCATCGGGAAGAATTGGAAAACGAATGAAGATACTTGAGGGGATTTAGATACCTGATAACGAAGAGATCATGAACTGATTAGAGGGTATTTGAATGATGCACCGGTAAGATTTGGTGAACGATAGCTACAAGCTAAGGACGAAGAATTATGACATGATGGCCTTCGGAGGTAAGCAATGGAAACATCTCATGAAATGCTCCGGATAGTAAGAATAGAATTGTCAGAATCAAAAACAGTTATGAGGATGGCATCAAGCTTGAACTACGCATCTTTGGAAGAAGTGATAAGATTTGGAGGAAAAAAACTCTTCTGTGTTTAAATGTTGAGAATAAAGATGAGAACCACCATGACAATTTGTGACACACTCCGGAGCAATGAAGAATAGAAATGTTGAACCACCGATGGAAATGTTTTAAAAGCGATCTTGGAGAAGGAATATGACTGATGATAATTCATTCTTACATCAAACTTTAGAAGATTTGAGAATAGATCTGAAAAAAATTAGAGGAGTCAGGTAAGATCCTGGGAAAAGACCTGTGGGTTAGGGCCCACTCAAAAGAAACACCGTTGAAAAGGTCGCTTGGAAGAGAGATTGCACCTGTTGAATTAAATGGCTTGAATGAGATAACAACCTCAAAATAGCTTGAGCGGATTAAGAATGGAAACACGAATCTTCCGAGATATCTTCAACACTCCGGATATGAACTGGGAGAGGTGAATGAATAAGAGAGCCTTGGATAAGAAATTCACATGGGAATATATGTGAAACAAAAGGAAGAGATATGATCAACACCGAAGCTTGAAATTAATCTACCGGAGAAGAAAAGAGACGAAGAATAATAAACTTGAAGCTCCGTTAGTATCTTCCAGAGAATCATCGGATAAGAACATTAACAGAAAAGAATGGTGAGACTTCCAATCAATAAAAGGATACTTGATTAAGAAATTTGAGTCCTTGAATAAAAAGGGTGGGAGGGCAGGAAAAACAAAGGCAACTTGGGATGGAGGAACACTATTGAGAAAACTTAGAGATGATATTGCGGATGTTGAAATGATTGGATCCACTTGAAGAGAAGCACGCCGGTTGGAAAATAATTAACATGACGACCTCGATGATCAAGAAGGATTAGTATTCACATACCAATATGAGAACACCATTTAGGAAAGGTATGGATTCAACATTTGACTCCGAAGCAACTCGAATACCACAAATAAAACAAAACAAAGGATTGGCTTGCAGAATAAGCCGGAACAAATACATATGATAGAGATTTACCCAATCCCATATCATGCATCTGTCGGAAAGATATTCTAGGAGCTACTTGAATTCCCACCTATAAAACTTCCGAAACTTTCTGGTTATGCAATCAGCTGTTGGGGATACAGGGGAAGCAATATATCTCACCCAAACTAACAATCCATACATCCAGCTGTATCCATCTGTCAACACATAACCAAGAAACCTTCGGAAATCGTGTACCTCAACCTTCGAAAAGCATCCATTATACGAGCTATGGCAATACTCCCGAACTCCCCAGTACTGGGTGGCGTCGAGGTTATCTCACCACTAGCTGCATAAAAGAGATTTTCGATGTCGGCGAAACTCAGGTATTCCAGAACTGCAACGATAAAATTGTGACGACAACACCTTGGAGCTCAACTCCCCGGGACACTGCCACAACCCCTAAATGTCAGGAGGCACCAAGAACAATGTTCTCGTCACAAGAATATTGTAACGATCCCAAGATACCCGCGTGATCCTAATTTTTTTAGTGAAATTTGAGGAGAAGAAAGTCAAAACATCTACGTCATGAGACCTCACCAGAGCGACGAAGGGGTTGAGGCATAAAAAGAATCCTACTCTCCTATATATATAATCATAAGACTCAAAACATTTTTGTTCTAGACTCAACAACACCAGCGATTCGATCAAGCAGGGGGCTCCTAAGTCGGGGATGGCTCTGATTACCAACTTGTAACGCCCACGATGTGGCTATATCTCTCACGTGTCGAGGCACGACTTAGAGGCATAACCACATGGTAGGTTTTGTCGCAAGAAGGGTCATCTTCACACAATCTCATGTTATGAACAAGAATGGGATAAAGAGAGTTGGCTTACAATCGCCACTTCACACTATACATAAATAAATTCATACATCATTCAAAATACACACATAGACCGACTACGGTCAAATCCAAATGAAAGGAAGATAACCCCAAATGCTAGATCCTCGATCGTCCCAACTGGGCTCCACTACTGATCATCAGGAAACGAAACGTAGTAATGACCAAGGTCCTCGTTGAACTCCTACTTCAGCTCGGTTGCGTCACTTGCACTGGTATCCTCGGCACCTGCAACTGTTTTGGTAGAATCTGTGAGTCACGAGGACTCAGCAATCTCACACCCGCGAGATCAAGACTATATAAGCTCATGGGTAGGAAAGGGGTAAGGTGGTGGAGCTGCAACAAGCGCTAAGCATATATGGTCGCTAACATACGCAAGTAAGAGCGAGAAGAGAAGCAACGCATCGGTCGTGAGGCTAGAAGTGATCAAGAAGTGATCTTGAAACTACTTACGGTCATACATAACCCAAACCGTGTTCACTTCCCGGACTCCGCCGAATAGAGACCATCACGGCTACACACGCGGTTGATGCATTTTAATTAAGTCAAGTGTCAAGTTCTCTACAACCGGACATTAACAAATTCCGATCTTCCACATAACCACGGCCACGACACTCGAAAGTTTATACCCTACAGGGGTGTCCCAACTTAGCCCATCACAAGCTCTCACGGTTAATGAAGGATATTCCTTCTCCCGGGAAGACCTTATCAGTCTCAGAATCCCGGTTTACAGGACATTTCGATAATGGTAAAACAAGACCAGCAAAGCCGCCCGATGTGCCAACCAATCCCGATAGGAGCTGCACATATCTCGTTCTCAGGGCACACCGGATGGGACAAGCTACGAGTAAAACCAACCCTCAAGGTTCCCCGAGGTGGCCCCGCAGGCTACCCAGTTCGGACC
>NC_041381.1:133809050-133829455 GCF_002162155.2 Triticum dicoccoides
AAGATGACCCTTGAGTCAGCGGAACCCAAGGGAAAAAGGCTTAGGTAGGCAAATGGTAAAACCAAGGTTGGGCCTTGCTGGAGGAGTTTTATTCAAAGCGACTGTCAAGGGGGTCCCATAAATCACCCAACCGTGTAAGGAACGCAAAATCAAGGAACATAACACCGGTATGACGAAAACTAGGGCGACAAGAGTGGAACAAAACATCAGGCATAAGGCCGAGCCTTCCTCCCTTTACCAAGTATATAAATGCATTAATTAAATAAGAGATATTGTGATATCCCAACATAATCATGTTCCAACATGGAGCAATCTTCAACTTCACCTGCAACTAACAACGCTATAAGAGGGGCTGAGCAAAAGCGGTAAACTTAGCCAAATAATGGTTTGCTAGGAAGGGTGGAAAGGTTAGAGGCTGACATAGCAATATGGGAGGCATGGTAAACAAGTGATAGGTAGTGCAGTATAGCGATAGAACGAAGCAACTAGCAAACAAAGATAGAAGTGATATCGAGGGTAATAGTCATCTTGCCTGAGATCCCGCTAGGAAGAAGAACGAGTCCATGAAGAAGACAAACGAACGTAGTCGAACGAATCCTCACAACTCCGGAACGAAACCGAAGCTAACGAGAGAAGCAACCCGGAAAAAAACAAACAACATAGTAAACAATCATCACATAAACATGGCATGATGCACAATCAAGTATGATGCATGTCAGCTTTAAATAGGCATGGCATGGAAAAGAGCACAAACGAATACTACAAGTTAAGTGGAGCTCAAGATGCAACGAGTTGCATATTGACGAAACACCACATCAAATATTTAGTTCTCTCTCTTTTATGTACCCAACAATATTAAATGTTTTTAAACATGGCAAGGGGTGAAGCATATGAAAACTACCTGTCTAGGCAAGTTTAAATGAGATTGGAACAACAAACAACAATTCCGAAAAATCCTCATGTCCATATTTCGAATTTGGTACTGTTCTGCCCTAAAACATATTTTAATGTTGTTAAACCATAAAACAAAGTGCACCAAGTTAATCTATGCATTTTTTCACCCCATTTACATATAAAGTTTATTAAAATTGGAGCTACGGTTATTTAGTTATGAAATAAATCAATTTAACATGTTATTTAAGCAAATGAATGCAAACAACAAGTTAAACATTTTTAACATGGATTAAAGTTGCATATTATGAAACTAGACAAAATTCTAAGCATTTTACATATATGAAGTTTTTACATATGATGCATAGTTCATGAGTTATTATATGCATGAAGTGCAAGGGGTTTTCTGCAAAACTGTTTTAACTCGATTATTGGTTAAATTCGCAACAGAGAAAAAAACATGTACAGGCCGAATCTAAAGCATGTTGGGCCAGCAGAAGAAAAACAAAAGATGTGCTACAGGGGACCTCACCATGGGCCAAGCCCAGGTCGATGAGGAGGGCGCTGGCTGGGCCAGATCTGGAGAGCCGATCCGAGGCACGGTCAATGCGGGCAGGACCCGGTCGAGCGACGCGCTTGCTGCTGCTGCTCGATGCAGCTGGCAGCGACGGAAATGGAAGTAGGGGTGCGATACAAGGGCAGGGACCAGCGGGCGTGGGGGATTCGGGCAGTCCAAGGGTGGGGGCGCTGGTTCCCGGCGACGAGGAACTCCGGCGATGGCGGTGCTCGAAGAAGAGGCGAGGCCAAGTAGGTTACTGTTACCTAAAGAAAAACAACATAGAGAACGACAAAGAGAGTTGAGCGAGAGAAGCAGAGTGAAGACGACAGGAAGAAGCAGAACATGAAGAAGAGGAGGCAGGGCACGACGACATGACCTGCTGGTCGCCGGCGGCGGCAGAATGAGGTGGCGCTGCAAAATCATGGACGTGAGCGTCCATGGCGTCGGGTCTCTGCTAGAGAAGGGAGAGACAAGAGAGATTAGAGAGGTTGAGAGGGAGAGAGGAGCACGGTGAGCAAATGAAGAGAAGGCAGGGAAGAAAAGGAGCGGGACGAGGCCGGCGGCATGAACTATTGCTGTTGTTGTCACCGGCGGCGTGGACGCGCAGGCGGCGGGGAGGCGCTGGTGCTCACGATCCACTCGGGATTGAGCAGAGGAGGGAAGAGGAGGCACGGCCTCGGGCGTCCTCGAGCATGCGGGCGGGCGACGAGGCAAGGCGGTGGTGGCTGCAGGCGAAGGGCAACGGGGGCTGCTCCGGGCGCCTGAGCGGGGGCGGCGACGGCCAGGAACGTGAGGACGGAGACGGGGCTGGAGGCCGAGAGGAATTTCGGATCAGGGCACGACGCTGTTGGTTGGGCGTGGAGAGCAAGGTGACAACAGATCTGGGTGATGGGATGGAGAGCAGTGGCGGCGGCGCACGGGAATCAAGGGAGGTTGTCCCCAATTGATAGGGTTTGGACCAATTATATTTAGCAGTGGGGTTAGGGTAGTCCGATCTTAATCGGACGATTCCGGATAAATAGGCTAGGGAGTCCAAATAACAAAATGGAGATGTTTTATACATGTTTGGGGATGATCCGAACGCACTGGTCACGACCGAGCGGTTCGGGTTCAGAGCAGTTTTCGGACGCGCGCAAGAGGGGGTCGGTGGCTGTGTAGAGAGGCTCAAACGGTCGGACAACATATGAACGGTTGGTCTCGAAAGGGATAATGAAGGCAAGGGGGGAACGCGGCAACTACAAACGGATGCAAGCTTTATGAAAACTTGCAGATGCAATGCGCATGTTGCTATGAGATGAAATGCATAACATGAACAAAATGCAAAACAAAAGACAAAAACCCATCCATGGATGAAATACCACAACACATAGCCGGAAATGGCAAGAGTTGGAGTTGAAATTATGGAAAGTTACATCCGGGGAGTTACAAATATGCTAGTAGAACTCTAGACAGTGCCCAAAGAAATTATGCTACTACTGAAAAAGAATCTTCAGCAGTTGTATTTGCTTGTGATAAGTTTAGACCTTATATTGTTGATTCTAAAGTAACTGTTCACACTGATCATGCTGCTATTAAATATCTTATGGAAAATAAATATGCTAAATCTAGACTTATTAGATGGGTTCTCGTACTACAAGAATTTGATTTGCATATTATTGATAGAAAGGGAGCTGAAAACCCCATTGCAGACAACTTGTCTAGGTTAAGAATGTTCTTGATGACCCACTACCTATTGATGATAGCTTTCCCGATGAAAAATTAGTTGTCATAAATGCTTCTCGTACTGCTCCATGGTATGCTGATTATGCTAATTACATTGTTGCTAAATTTATACCACCTAGTTTCACGTGCCAGCAAAAGAAAAAGTTTTTCTATGATTTAAGACATTACTTCTGGGATGACCCGCACCTTTATAAAGGAGTAGATGGTTATTAGACGTTGTGTACCTGAGCATGAACAGGAACATATCCTACGCAAGTGCCACTCCGAGGCTTATGGAGGACACCACGCTGGAGATAGAACTGCGCATAAGGTATTGCAATCCGGTTTTATTGGCCTACTCTCTTCAAGGATGCCCGTAAGTTTGTCTTGTTTTGCGATGAATGTCAAAGAATTGGTAATATTAGAGACGTAAAGAAATGCCTATGAATTATTCTCTTGTTATCGAACCATTTGATGTTTGGGGCTTTGATTATATGGGATCGTTTCCTTCCTCTAATGGGTATACACATATTCTATTTACTGTTGATTACATTACTAAGTGGGTAGAAGCTATTCCAACTAGTAGTGATGATCATAACACCTCTATTAAGATGCTTAAAGAAGTTATTTTTCTGAGGTTTGGAGTCCCTAGATATTTAATGACTGATGGTGGTTCACATTTTATTCATGGTGCTTTTACGTAAAATGCTTGCTAAGTATGACGTTAATCATAGAATTGCATCTCCATATCACCCACAGTCTAGTGGCCAAGTAGAACCGAGTAACAGAGAGCTTAAATTAATTTTGCAAAAGACTATTAATAGATCTAGAAAGAATTGGTCCAAGAAACTTGATGATGCATTATGGGCTTATAGAACTGCATATAAAAATCCTATGGGTATGTCTCCATATAAAATGGTTTATGTAAAATCATGTCACTTACCTCTCGAACTTGAACATAAGGCATATTGGGCCATTAAAGAGCTCAATTAAGATTTCAAACTTGCCGGTGAGAAGAGGTTATTTGATATTAGCTCACTTGATGAATGGAGAACTCAAGCCTATGAGAATGCCAAACTGTTTCAAGAAAAAGTTAAAAGATGGCATGACAAAAGGATACAAAAGCGTGAGTTTAATGTAGGTGACTATGTGTTGCTATTCAACTCTCATTTAAGATTTTTTGCAGGAAAACTCCTCTCTAAATGGGAAGGGCCTCACGTTATTGAGGAGGTCTATCGTTCCGGTGCCATAAAAATCAAAAACTTCGAAGGCACAAATCCAAAGGTGGTGAACGGTCAAAGGATCAAACATTATATCTCAGGTAATCCCATAAATGTTGAAACCAATGTTATTGAAACCGTAACCCCGGAGGAATACATAAGGGACACTTTCCAGAACGTTTCAGACTCCGAAAAGGAATAGGTATGTGGTACGTTAAGTAAACCGACTCCAAAACAGTACTAATACCAATTTTTCTCCGTTTTGGAATATTTAGGAAAATAGGAAAATAAGTAGTCCGGGAAGGACACATGCATCCACGAGGGTGGAGGGCGCGCCCTACCCCCCTGGGCATGCCCCCTACCTCGTGGGCACCTCGTGTGCTGTCTGGACTCTGTTTTCTTGCACGATAGTTCTTTTTGTCGGTAAAAAATCATTATATAATCTCCCGAAGGTTTTTACCACCGTACCATGACGAAATCCTCTGTTTTTGTCTTGAGCTGTTTCTGTCGCAGATTAGAGCAAGATGTCTTCTCAAGAGTCAGTAGGGGAGAGTCAGGTGTCTCATCTGACACCGGGGCCAGGAGCAAATAGCGATGCTGACAACTTTGGGCAATCAATGGAGGAAGAGATGGAGGCTGATTTGAAAAGTATAGATGCTATGGAGGAGGATCAAGAAGTTACTTCTCACTTCCGAGCCGGATTCATGATGTGGGAACTACAGAGCTCAGCTATTCCAAACTTGGTCATCCCTTCCAATGTTAGATTTCTTTCTTATGAAAATATGAAAAAGAGTGTCACTTGTTCCCCCGCAGCTATGTAACATCCATGGGTGAAAGGAGCTTTAGCCGTCACGGGTAAGCTCCATAAGGAAATAATGGACCTTAAGCAGCAAGTCAAAAAGCTCGAGGAGGAGAATTGTATCCTGAGGGGCATCATCGCCAAGAATATCACACCACCACCTCCGAAGAAAGAGACATAATCACATGGGTATGGGCACTCCCCTTGGCAACTGCCAAGCTTCGGGGAGGTGCCCCGGTATTGTATCACCATCACACTCTTATCTTTACCGTTTTTCTTAGTTTGATCCTTTTGGTAATATCTTGATCTAGTAGAATAAAGTTTTAGTATGATCTAGTTTTGAGTTTTGCTTTATGATTCCTCTATGTAATCAAGTCCTAGATCTATATATAATAAAGATTAGTGTTGAGTCAAGGGCTTTGCTATGTTGCTATGACCTTCAGGGAGTAAAAGAAAAAGAAAGAATAAAAAGAAATAAATAGATCATATGGATCATATGGAGAGTAATGATTTCACATATAAAGAGTATGATGAAGTTGAGAGTTGAAAAACATAGTTTTGGTCATTGTTCCAATTAATAGGAAGTAATAAAGAAGAGATGTTTTCACATATAAATATACTATCTTGGACATCTTTTATGATTGTGAGCACTCTTTAAAATATGACATGCTAAAGAGTTGATGTTGGACAAGGAAGACAACGTAATGGGTTATTTTTTCTTATATCCAAAATAAAGTATATTGTCATGGATCATCCAACATGTTGAGCTTGCCTTTCCCCCTCATGCTAGCCAAATTCTTTGCACCAAGTAGAGATACTACTTGTGCTTCCGAATATCCTTGAAACCAGTTTTGCCATGAGAGTCCACCATACCTACCTATGGATTGAGTAAGATCCTTCAAGTAAGTTATCATGTTGCATTCGATAAAAAATGCTCTCTAAATATGTATGACTTATTAGTGTGGAGTAAATAAGCTTTATACGATCTTGTGATATGGAAGCAATAAAAGCGACGGACTACATAATAAAGGTCCATATCACAAGTGGCAATATGAAGTGACATTCTTTTGCATTAAGATTTCATGCATCCAACCATAAAAGCACATGACAACCTTTGCTTCCCTCTGCGAAGGGCCTATCTTTTATTCTTGTCTTATACATTATGCAAGAGTCATGGTGATCTTCACCTTTCCTTTTTACATTTTATCCTTTGGCAAGCACCTTGTGTTGGAAAGATCTTGATATATATATATCCAATTGGATGTAAGTTAGCATGAACTATTATTGTTGACATTACCCTTGAGGTAAAAGGTTGGGAGGCAACACTATAAGCCCCTATCTTTCTCTCTGTCCGATTAAAACTCCATACCCATAAGTATTGCATGAGTGTTAGCAATTGTGAAAGACCAAATGATAGTTGAGTATGTGGACTTGCTGAAAAGCTCTTATATTTACTCTTTCCGATATTATGATAAATTGCAATTGCTTCAATGACCTAGATTATAGTTTGTTAGCTTTCAATGAAGTTTCTAATTCATACTTGACATTGTGGATAGATTATTACTTGAGCATAAGAAATCATATGACTATATATATATATATATATATATATATATATATATATATATATGTTGCTGTTATAAGAATGATCATGATGCCCTCATGTCCGTATTTTATTTTATCGACACCTCTATCTCCAAACATGTGGACATATTTTTCGATATCGGCTTCTGCTTGAGGACAAGCGAGGTCTAAGCTTGGGGGAGTTGATACGTCCATTTTGCATCATGCTTTGATATTGATATTTATTGCATTATGGGCTGTTATTACTCGTTATATCACAATACTTATGCCTATTCTCTCTTATTTTACAAGGTTTACATGAAGAGGGAGAATGCCGGCAGCTGGAATTCTAGGCTGGAAAAGGAGCAAATATTAGAGACCTATTCTGCACAACACCAAAAGTCCTAAAACTCCAGGGAAGTTATTTTTGGAATTAATAAAAATACTGAGCAAAGAAAATACCAGAGGGGGGCCACCCACCATCCACAAGGGTGGGGGGCGCGCCCCCTGCCTCGTGGGCCACCTAGCAGGCCTCTGGTGCTCATCTTATGCTATATGAAGTTCTTTACCCTGGAAAAAAGTATTAAGCAAGCTTTCGGGATGAAACACCGCCGCCATGAGGCGGAACCTTGGCGGAACCAATCTTGGGCTCCAGCGGAGCTGTTCTGCCGGGGAAACATCCCTCCGGGAGGCGGAAATCGTCACCATTGTCATCACCATCGATCCTCAAATCGGGAGGGGGTCAATCTCCATCAACAACTTCACCAGCACCATCTCCTCTCAAACCCTAGTTCATCTCTTGTATACAGTCTTTGCCCCAAAACCTCAGATTGGTACCTGTGGGTTGCGAGCAGTGTTGATTACTCCTTGTAGTTGATGTTAGTTGGCTTATTCGGTGGAAGATCATATGTTGAGATCCTTTATGCATATTAATATTCCTCTGATTATGAACATGAATATGGTTTGTGAGTAGTTACGTTTGTTCCCGAGGACATGGGAGAAGTCTTGCTATAAGTAGTCATGTGAATTTGGTATTCGTTCGATATTTTGATGAGATGTATGTTGTCTTTCCTCTAGTGGTGTTATGTGAACTTCGACTACATGACACTTCACCATTGTTTGGGCCTAGAGGAAGGCATTGGGAAGTAATAAGTAGATGATGGGTTGCTAGAGTGACAGAAGCTTAAGCCCTAGTTTATGAGTTGCTTCATAAGGGGCTGATTTGGATCCATATGTTTCATGCTATGGTTAGGTTTACCTTAATACTTCTTTTATAGTTGCGGATGCTTGCAATAGGGGTTAATCATAAGTGGGATGCTTGTCCAAGAAAGGGCAGTACCCAAGCACCGGTCCACTCACATACCAAATTATCAAAGTAACGAACACGAATCATATGAGCGTGATGAAAACTAGCTTGACGATAATTCCCATGTGTCCTCGGGAGGGCTTTTCTCTATATAAGAATTTTTCTAGGCTTGTCCTTTGCTACAAAAAGGATTGGGCCACCTTGCTGCACCTTATTTAATTTTGTTACTTGTTATCCGTTATGAATTACCTTATCACAAAACTATCTGTTACCGATAATTTCAGTGCTTGCAGAGAATACCTTACTGGAAACCGCTTGTCATTTTTCCTTCTGCTCCTTGTTGGGTTCGACACTCTTACTTATCGAAAGGACTACGATAGATCCCCTACACTTGTGGGTCATCAAGACTCTTTTCTGGTGCCGTTGCTGGGGAGTGAAGCGTCTTTGGTAAGTGGAACTTGGTAAGGAAAAATTTATATAGTGTGCTGAAATTTACTGTCACTTGTTACGATGGAACATAATCCTTTGAGGGGCTTGTTCGGGGTATCTTTGCCCCGACCAGTAGAGCAAAGAGTTGCTCGTCAACCTACCGAACCTACTGGAAATGTTTACTTTGAAATTGCTTTAGGTATGATAGAGAAACTGCTAGCTAATCTTTTTACAGGAGATGGAACATTGCATCCCGATTTGCACCTAATCTACGTGGATGAAGTTTGTGGATTATTTATGCTTGCATGTATGCCCGAGGATATTATCAGGAAGAAGGTCTTCCTTTTATGTTTGAAGGGAAAGGCATTGACATGGTTTAGGCTATGTGATGATATGAGATCATGGAATTACAACCAATTGAAATTGGAAGTTCATCAGAAGTTTTATCCTATGCATCTTGTTCATCGTGATCGTAATTATATATATATATATATATATATATATATATATATATATATATATATATATATATATATATATAATTTTTGGCCTTGCGAAGGAGAAAGCATCGCTCGAGCGTGGGGGAGGCTTAAGTCAATGTTATATTCATGCCCCAATCATGAGCTCGCAAGAGAAATTATTATTTAAATTTTCTATGCTCGGCTTTCTCTCAACAATTGCTCCATGCTCGATACTTCTTGTACTGGTTCTTTTATGACAAGGACTATTGAATTCAGATGGGATTTATTGGAAAAAATTAAACGCAACTCTGAAGATTGGGATCTCGAAGAAGGTAAGGAGTCAGGTATAACACCTAAGTTTGATTGTGTTAAATCTTTTATGAATACTGCTGCTTTTCGTGAATTTAGCACTAAATATGGACTTGACTCTGAGATAGTAGCTTCTTTCTGTGAATCATTTGCTACCCATGTTGACCTCCCTTAGGAGAAGTGGTTTAAATATAATCCTCCCATTGAAGTAAAAGCATTTGCACCTATTAAAGTTGAAGAAAAGACTATCACTTATAATGATCCTATTGTTCCTACTACCTATATTGAGAAACCACCTTTCCTTGTTAGGATAAAGGATCATTCTAAAGCTTCAACTGTGGTTCGTAAGAGTAATACTAGAACACCTACACCACCTGAGCAAATTAAAGTTGACCCTAGTATTGCTATGGTTAAAGATCTCTTGGCTGATAATATCGATGGGCATGTTATTTACTTCTGTGATGAAGCTGCTAGAATTGCTAGATCGGATACTAAAAATAAACATAGAGCTGTTGTAGGCATGCCTGTTATTTCTGTTAAAATAGGAGATCATTGTTATCATGGCTTATGTGATATGGGTGCTTGTGCAAGTGCAATACCTCATTTCTTATACAAAGAAATTATGCTTGATATTGCACCTGCTGATATAGAAGAAATTGATGTTACAATTAAGCTTGTCAATAGAGATACTATTTCACCAGCTGGGATTGTTAGAGATGTTGAAGTCTTGTGTGGGAAAGTTAAATATCCTGCTGATTTTCTTGTTCTTAGTTCCCCACAAGATAGCTTTTGTCCCATCATATTTGGTAGGCCCTTCTTGAATACTGTTAATGCTAGGATAGACTGCAAAAAGGATGTTGTTACTATTGGTTTGGGGGATATGTCTCATGAGTTTAATTTTTCTAAATTTCGTAGACAACCCCATGATAAAGAATTGCCTAGTAAGGATGAAATTATTGGTCTTCCTTCTATTGTCGTGCCTCCTAATGATCCTTTAGAGCAATATTTGCTACACCATGAAAATGATATGTTTATGAATGAAAGAAGGGAGATAGATGAAGTATTCTTTAAACAGGGACCTATTTTGAAACACAACTTGCCTGTTGAAATCCTAGGGGATCCTCCTCCACCCAAGGGTGATCCCGTGTTTGAGCTTAAACCACTACATGGTACCCTTGAATATGCTTATCTTGATGAAAAGAAGATATATCCTGTTATTATTAGTGCTAACCTTTCAGAGAAGGAAGAGGAGAAATTATTGAAAACTCTGAAGAAGCACCGTGCTGCTATTGGATATACTCTTGATGATCTTAAGGGCATTAGTCCCACTCTATGCCAACACAAAATAAAATTGGAGAAAGACGCCAAACCAGTTGTTGATCACCAATGATGGTTGAATCCTAAGATGAAAGAAGTGGTTAGAAAACAAATACTAAAGCTCCTGGAGGCAGGTATAATTTATCCTATTGTTGATAGTCACTGGGTAAGTCCTATCCATTGTGTCCCTTAGAAGGCAGGTATGACTATCGTTCCTAATGATAAAGATGAATTGATCCCTCAAAGAATTGTCACAGGTTATAGGATGGTAATTGATTCCCGCAAGTTAAATAAAGCTACTAAAAAGGATCATTACCCTTTACCTTTTATTGATCAAATGCTATAAAGATTATCCAAACATACACATTTTTGCTTTCTAGATGGTTACTTTGGTTTCTCTCAGATACCTGTGTTAAAAGAGGATCATGAAAAGACCACTTTTACTTGCCCTTTCGGTACTTTTGCTTATAGACGTATGCCTTTTGGTTTATGTAATGCACCTGCTACCTTTCAAAGATGCATGCTAGCTATATTCTCTGACTTTTGTGAAAAGATTGTTGAGGTTTTCATGGATGATTTCTATGTTTATGGATCTTCTTTTGATGATTGCTTGAGCAACCTTGATCGAGTTTTGCAGAGGTGTGAAGAAACTAAACTTGTCTTGAATTGGGAGAAGTGCCTCTTTATGGTTAATGAAGGCATTGTCTTGGGACATAAATTTTTTGAAAGAGGTATTGAAGTTGATAAAGCTAAAGTTGATGCTATTGAAAAGATGTCGTGTCCTAAAGACATTAAAGGTATAAGAAGTTTCCTTGGTCATGCCGGTTTTTATAGCAGGTATATTAAGGACTTTTCTAAAATTTCTAGGCCTCTAACTAATCTCTTACAAATAGATATTCCTTTTGTCTTAGATGATGATTGTGTAGAAGCATTTGAAATACTTAAGAAAGCTTTGATTTCTGCACCTATTGTTCAGCCACCTGATTGGAATTAACCCTTTGAAATTATGTGTGATGCTAGTGATTATGCAGTAGCTATGTGCTATTCTAGGACAAAGAGTTGATAAGAAACTAAATGTTATTCAATATTGTAATGCCCATGATGTGGCTATATCTCTCACGTGTCGAGGCACGACTTAGAGGCATAACCGCGTGGTAGGTTTTGTCGCAAGAAGGGTCATCTTCACACAATCCCATGTAATGAACAAGAATGTGATAAAGAGAGTTGGCTTACAATCGGCAAATCACACAATACATAAATAAATTCTTACATCATTCAAAATACACACATAGACCAACTACGGTCAAATCCAAATGAAAAGAAGATAACCCCAAATGCTAGATCCTCGATCGTCCCAACTGGGCTCCACTACTCAGGAAACGAAACGTAGTAACGACCAAGGTCCTCGTCGAACTCCCACTTGAGCTCGGTTGTGTCACTTGCACTGGTATCCTCGACACCTGCAACTGTTTTGGTAGAATCTGTGAGTCACGAGGACTCAACAATCTCACACCCGCGAGATCAAGACTATTTAAGCTCATGGGTAGGAAAGGGGTAAGGTGGTGGAGCTGCAGCAAGCACTAAGCATATATGGTGGCTAACATACGCAAGTAAGAGCGAGAAGAGAAGAAACGCATCGGTCGAGAAGCTAGAAGTGATCAAGAAGTGATCCCGAAACTACTTACGGTCATACATAACCCAAACCGTGTTCACTTCCTGGACTCCGCCGAAAAGAGACCATCACGGCTACACACACGGTTGATGCATTTTAATTAAGTCAAGTGTCAAGTTCTCTACAACCGGACATTAACAAATTCCCATCTGCCACATAACCGCGGGCATGACTCTTGAAAGTTTATACCCTGTAGGGGTGTCCCAACTTAGCCCATCACAAGCTCTCACGGTTAATGAAGGATATTCCTTCTCCCGGGAAGACCCGATCAGTCTCAAAAACCCAATTGTTATTGTAAATGCATAACATGATGTTATGAGATGAAACGAGATAAGAATGAATAAGAATGATATAATTTGGACAGCACTCCCACTGTAAATGGAAGGAATTGAACATGAACTTGACAAGATGAGAGGATACTTGATGAGATCAACAACACACTACCTCCGGAACTATTGAA
Source organism: Triticum dicoccoides (assembly GCF_002162155.2). Lineage (NCBI taxonomy): Eukaryota > Viridiplantae > Streptophyta > Magnoliopsida > Poales > Poaceae > Triticum > Triticum dicoccoides. The sequence continues at coordinate 133,821,738 of NC_041381.1, forward strand.
AGGATGGCACAAGGGGTAAGAAAGATTTCAGATAGCTCTCTGGTTGAGGAAGGAGGCAAAACTTGATAAGATGAGAGAACTCGAATGAAAACACGACACTCCAACTAAACGGAGAAGCAAGGAGAAGAACATGATCTTGACAAAATAAGATGATGGGTCGAAGAGAGCAACATCACAATGCCTCCGGAAGAAATGAAAGAATGGAATGGAATGAACGGAGGGAAACAAGATCTTGAAAGAGCACGCTTACAAGAAATGCTAGAACAGAGTTGTTGGATTATCAACAACGAAAGGAACAAGCTTGTTGTGGGCTTATGGAACACATCTCAAAATTATGAGGTGACAACCCGCCACTAACGGGAACAGTTGATTGGATTGAGATCAACAAGAAGATGAAAACTTCTTCACCAAGATGATAGAGGGATAACTTGGATCAGTGATAAGCACCGCAATAGCAGCATTCCTTAGGGAAGGCTTTAGGTGAAATATGACACAAGATAACTCCAACGAAGAGATAGATTGGTTGAAAAGATCTTTTGAACAAAGATAAAATGATGGATTTAAATATGTCACTCTTGAAAACTTTGTGAATCATGAAACTCGAAGGGAAATTATCCAGAATGACATAACACCACCTCAAAAGATAATGGAGAAGAATCGCAGTTCGGAAAGCAAGATGAAGAATGGTTGAGCTCCTCCAACAAGAATCTTGAAGAACACTTCCAGAATGAATTAAATCCTTGATGAACCACCATGAAGAAACTCCGGTATTAAAAGGATGGTGGAAAGAAGGAGAAGTTGAAAACATAAGGTGAAGCCTTGCAATGATTTAGATGGAGCTTCGCGACGAGATAATTGAGAGAGCTTGGAACTCCGAAAAGAAAGATGAAGCATCTCGAACCGACAATGTGATATGATGACCAACTCCAGAAAGAAAGATGAATCACTTGTAATCAAGAATTTATTCATCATGAATAATCTCCGGAAAAAGAATTGAGTCACCTCGAGGAAATAAGAATAAGATTTAATGTATGTCAAAACCTTCATCAAATTAAATTGATGACAATCAATGGATTTGGCATACTACTTATTCCCGTAGAAAGGATTAAGAGAGATATAGCGCAAACTTGAGAAGGTATTGATGGAACCACCGGCGGGATTTGGAAAAAACGAATGAATTGATATGATAACAAAGGAAGTGAAATCTTGAACAAACCACCATAAGAATTGAAAATGAAATTAGCAAAGGCACAGTTGACCGGGAAGAATTGGAAAACGAATGAAGATACTTGAGGGGATTTAGATACCTGATAACGAAGAGATCATGAACTGATTAGAGGGTATTTGAACGATGCACCTGTAAGATTTGGAGAATGATAGCTACAAGCTAAGGACGAAGAATTATGACATGATGGCCTTCGGAGGTAAGCAATGGAAACATCTCATGAAATGCTCCGGATAGTAATAAAAGAATTGTCAGAATCAAAAACAATTATGAGGATGGCATCAAGCTTGAACTACGCATCTTTGGAAGAAGTGATAAGATTTGGAGGAAAAAAACTCTTCTGTCTTCAAATGTTGAGAATAAAGATGAGAACCACCATGAAAATTTGTGAGACACTCCGGAGCAATGAAGAACAGAAATGTTGAACCACCGATGAAAATGTTTTAAAAGCGATCTTGGAGAAGGAATATGACTGATGATAATTCATTCTTACATCAAACTTTAGAAGATTTGAGAATAGCTCCGAAAAAAATTAGAGGAGTCAGGTAAGATCCTGGGAAAAGACCTGTGGGTTAGGGCCCACTCAAAAGAAACACCGTTGAAAAGGTCGCTTGGAAGAGAGATTGCACCTGTTGAATTAAATGGCTTGAATGAGATAACAACCTCGAAATAGCTTGAGCGGATTAAGAATGGAAACACAAATCTTCCGAGATATCTTCAACACTCCGGATATGAACTAGGAGAGGTGAATGAATAAGAGAGCCTTGGATAAGAAATTCACATGGGAATATATGTGAAACAAAAGGAAGAGATATGATCAACACCGAAGCTTGAAATTAATCCACCGGAGAAGAAAAGAGACGAAGAATAATAAACTTGAAGCTCCGTTAGTATCTTCCTGAGAATCACCAGATAAGAACATTAACGGAAAAGAATGGTGAGACTTCCCATCAACAAAAGGATACTTGATTAAGAAATTTGAGTCCTTGAATAAAAAGGGTGGGAGGGCGGGAAAAAACAAAGGCAACTTGGGACGGAGGAAGAAACACCATTGAGAAAACTTAGAGATGATCTTGCGGATGTTGAAATGATTGGATCCACTTGAAGAGAAGCACGCCGGTTGGAAAATAATTAACATGACGACCTCGATGATCAAGAAGGATTAGTATTCACATAGCAATATGGGAACACCATTTAGGAAAGGTATGGATTCAACATTTGACTTCGAAGCAACTCGAATACCACAAATAAAACAAAACAAAGGATTGGCTTGCAGAATAAGCCGGAACAAATACATATGATAGAGATTTACCCAATCCCATATCATGCATCTGTCGGAAAGATATTCTAGGAGCTACTTGAATTCCCACCTATAAAACTCCCGAAACTTTCTGGTTATGCAATCAGGTGTTGGGGATACAGGGGAAGCAATATATCTCACCCAAACTAACAATCCGTACATCCAGCTGTATCCATCCGTCAACACAAAACCAAGAAACCTTCGGAAATCGTGTACCTCAACCTTCGAAAAGCATCCGTTATACGAGCTATGACAATACTACCAAACTCCCCGGTACTGGGTGGCGTCGAGGTTATCTCACCACTAGCTGCATAAAAGAGATTTTCGATGTCGACGAAACTCAGGTATTCCAGAACTGCAACGATAAAATTGGGACGACAACACCTTGGAGCTCAACTCCCCGGGACACTGCCACAACCCCTAAATGTCAGGAGGCACCAAGAACAATGTTCTCGTCACAAGAATATTGTAACGATCCCAAGATACCCACATGATCCTAATTTTTTTAGTGAAATTTGAGGAGAAGAAAGTCAAAACATCTATGTCATGAGACCTCACCAGAGCGACGAAGGGGCTGAGGAGTAAAAAGAATCCTACTCTCCTATATATATAATCCTAAGACTCAAAACATTTTTGTTCTAGACTCAACAACGCCAGCGATTCGATCAAGCAGGGGGCTCCTAAGTCGGGGATGGCTCTGATTACCAACTTGTAACGCCCACGATGCGGCTATATCTCTCACGTGTCGAGGCACGACTTAGAGGCATAACCACATGGTAGGTTTTGTCGCAAGAAGGGTCATCTTCACACAATCCCATGTTATGAACAAGAATGGGATAAAGAGAGTTGGCCTACAATCGCCACTTCACACTATACATAAATAAATTCATACATCATTCAAAATACAAACATAGACTGACTACGGTCAAATCCAAATGAAAGGAAGATAACCCCAAATGCTAGATCCCCGATCGTCCCAACTGGGCTCCACTACTGATCATCAGGAAACGAAACGTAGTAATGACCAAGGTCCTCGTCGAACTCCTACTTCAGCTTGGTTGCGTCACTTGCACTGTTATCCTTGGCACCTGCAACTGTTTTGGTAGAATCTGTGAGTCACGAGGACTCAGCAATCTCACACCCGCGAGATCAAGACTATTTAAGCTCATGGGTAGGAAAGGGGTAAGGTGGTGGAGCTGCAGCAAGCACTAAGCATATATGGTGGCTAACATACGCAAGTAAGAACGAGAAGAGAAGCAACGCACCGGTCGAGAGGCTAGAAGTGATCAAGAAGTGATCCTAAAACTAGTTACGGTCATACATAACCCAAACCGTGTTCACTTCTCGGACTCCACCGAAAAGAGACCATCACGGCTACACACGCGGTTGATGCATTTTAATTAAGTCAAGTGTCAAGTTCTCTACAACCGGACATTAACAAATTCCCATCTGCCACATAACCACGGGCACGGCACTCGAAATTTTATACCCTACAGGGGTGTCCCAACTTAGCCCATCACAAGCTCTCACGGTTAATGAAGGATATTCCTTCTCCCGGGAAGACCTGATCAATCTCAGAATCCCGGTTTACAAGACATTTCGATAATGGTAAAACAAGACCAGCAAAGCCGCCCGATGTGCCAACAAATCCCGATAGGAGCTGCACATATCTCGTTCTCATGGCACATCGGATGGGAAAAGCTATGAGTAAGACCAACCCTCAAGTTTCCCCGAGGTGGCCCTGCAGGCTGCCCAGTTTGGACCAACACTTAGAGAAGCACTGGCCCCGGGGGGTAAAAAATAAAGATGACCCTTGAGTCAGTGGAACCCAAGGGAAAAAGGCTTAGGTAGGCAAATGGTAAAACCAAGGTTGGGCCTTGCTGGAGGAGTTTTATTCAAAGCGACTATCAAGGGGGTCCCATAAATCACCCAACCATGTAAGGAACACAAAATCAAGGAACATAACACCGGTATGACGAAAACTAGGGCGGCAAGAGTGGAACAAAACATCAGGCATAAGGCCGACTCCTCCCTTTACCAAGTATATAAATGCATTAATTAAATAAGAGATATTGTGATATCCCAACATAATCATGTTCCAACATGGAGCAATCTTCAACTTCACCTGCAACTAACAACGCTATAAGAGGGGCTGAGCAAAAGCGGTAAACTTAGCCAAACAATGGTTTGCTAGGAAGGGTGGAAAGGTTAGAGGCTGACATGGCAATATGGGAGGCATGGTAAACAAGTGATAGGTAGTGCAGCATAGCGATAGAACGAAGCAACTAGCAAGCAAAGATAGAAGTGATATCGAGGGTAATAGTCATCTTGCCTGAGATCCCGCTAGGAAGAAGAACGAGTCCATGAAGAAGACAAACGAACGTAGTCGAACGAATCCTCACAACTCCAGAACAAAACCGAAGCTAACGAAAGAAGCAACCCGGAAAGAAATAAACAACATAGTAAACAACCATCACATAAACATGGCATGATGCACAATCAAGTATGATGCATGTCCGCTTTAAATAGGCATGGCATGGCAAAGTGCACAAACAATACTACAAGTTAAGTGGAGCTCAATATGCAACGAGTTGCATATTGACAAAACACCACATCAAATACTTAGTTCTCTCTCGTTTATGTACCAAACAATATTAAATGTTGTTAAACATGGCAAGGGGTGAAGCATATGAAAACTACCTGTCTAGGCAAGTTTAAATGAGGCCGGAACAACAAACAACAATTCCGAAAAATCCTCATGTCCATATTTCGAATTTGGTAATGTTCTGCCCTAAAACATATGTTAATGTTGTTAAACCATAGAACAAAGTGCACCAAGTTAATCTATGTATTTTTCCACCCCATTTACATATAAAGTTTATTAAAATTGGAGCTACGGTTATTTAGTTATGAAATAAATCAATTTAACATGTTATTTAAGCAAATGAATGCAAACAACAAGTTAAACATTTTTAACATGGATGAAAGTTGCATATTATGAAACTAGACAAAATTCTAAGCATTTTACATATATGAAGTTTTTACATATGATGCATAGTTCATGAGTTATTATATGCATGAAGTGCGAGGGGTTTTCTGCAAAACTGTTTTAACTCGATTATTGGTTAAATTCGCAACAAAGAAAAAAAACATGTACGGGCCGAATCTAAAGCATGTTGGGCCAGCAGAAGAAAAACAAAAGATGCGCTACAGGGGACCTCACCATGGGCCAAGCCCAGGTCGATGAGGAGGGCGCTAGCTGGGCCAGATCTGGAGAGCCGAGCCGAGGCACGGTCAACGCGGGCAGGACCCGGTCGAGCGACGTGCTTGCTGCTGCTGCTCGATGCAGCTGGCGGCGATGGAAATGGAAGTAGGGGCGCGATACAACGGCAGGGACCAGCGGGCGCGGGGGATTCGGGCAGTCCAAGGGTGGGGGCACTGGTTCCCAGCGACGAGGAACTCCGACGATGGCAGTGCTCGAAGAAGAGGCGAGGCCAAGTAGGTTACTGTTACCTGAAGAAAAACAACATAGAGAACGACAAAGAGAGTTGAGCGAGAGAAGCAGAGAGAAGACGACAAGAAGAAGCAGAACGCGAAGAAGAGGAGGCAGTGCATGACGACATGACCTGCTGGTCGCCGGCGGCGGCAGAATGACGTGGTGCTGCAAAATCATGGACGCCAGCCGACGCAACCGGAAAGCGCTCTCTAGCCACTACCATATGCATGGTTTCTTTACCTTCTTTTACTCTTATGGATTTATAGCTAGCAATAGAGGACCATAGATGGGGAACAAATTGAGGAGATACGACGGTCGGGGTAGGCTTGACCGCCGGTGGATTCACCGTGGCCCGGGTTCTGGCAGATTGGTGTTGGTGTAGGCGGTAATTGTAGCAACATTGGTGGACCATCTATTGGTCTTGGACGCCCCAGTCTGGGTTTTTGAGGTATGGAAAGCTGGATGTGCTCTTTTTTCTAGGTGGGATCAGACGCTGTTCTGGGTGGCAAATGCCTCATTGTGTTGACTACCATAGTGAGGCCGGTGGAATTCAGTGGCCTGGCATCAAGGAGTTGAGGCTGAGGTTTCAGGCAATTGCACTGAGAGTGCTATGGGAGTGGCTTCGACGTACCCAACCTAGAAGACCCTTGCAAGGGCTAGAGATGATATAATCAATTTTGTGCATGGGAAATTCATAGACTGATTATGTATGCTATGTAGTGTGTTGATGCTGCTCATGATCCAGTCATACCTAGAGTCCTAACTTTGGTTTTCTCACATGCCTTCGTTTCACATTATCTTGTGTAAGCACATCCATGCAAAAGGTTGTGTGGGTGTCTTTTAATTTCAGAGGTAAATGAACTCCCCTTAGTTTTTTGGCCTGACACTAAATCAGCTTTCTTCTTTTACGCAATTCATGTCGCTAAGATTGTTTTTTACCATGTAACTTTTCCCTGATCGGTTTGCTTGATGGATGAAAGGTGATGATGATGTGATTGTTTTTTTACCATGTGCAACCAGTACTTGGCCGAGATGCTCACCGAGAACCAGATGCTTGGGCCTTTGATGCATGTGTTGCCCATATGCAGCAAGCTGTCGAGCCAAGGTGAGATCTCCTAAGGAAGATTCCTTTAGATGATTGGTTGATGCACACTGCACACCTAAGGAAACAACCTTACTCATCTCTTTCTCTATAAATTATTCTATCCAGGTTGTCGGCACATCTTATAACCAGGTAACTTCCACTGGATCCTTCTATTAACAAGCAGCTAGACCCAAGGTACTAATGTAAATTGCTCAATCATTTTGATATTTAGTCTCTCAAGAGTCCTTTTCTTAGTATATTGTTCTTCAAGTTCCACTTTCATTTTACCCAGTCATGCCCAAATGCATTTTCTATAAATCATTCTAAAAGATCCATTTGTGACTTACTACCCCCTCTGCCCATATTTTTATCTGTGAATGTTGCTCTCTCTCTCTCTCTCTCTCTCTCTCTCTTATGGCCATGTTTAGTGCTTTCGCTTAGTCCAAAGGGAGTAGCTTTGTCCTGCATAAATTAGATCTTTCTGAAAACCTTTTAACCAAGATCCACCTTGGTTTGGTATGTGATTTATAATCACATCTCATGCTATACTAAAATCGTAGTTGTGCCTTCTGAAACATCTTTTCTAGGGAGACAAACAGACTGCTGTATGAAT
>NC_041381.1:133829787-133839072 GCF_002162155.2 Triticum dicoccoides
CTAAGTGTCGAACTACTACTATTTTCTTTGATGTATAACAATGGAGAGAATGTGCACAGTTGTGTTTCCAAAGTCATTTGCCATTCATAATTTTTTTTCCACATGCTTAATGCTTGCGTTCAGAATTTAGATGTTTTTTGGATGAAAATTGATGTTTCATTATTTTAGCAGTTCATTGGATAGTCCAAAATCTCTTTTCCATAGTTAAATATTCCCTACTAACTCAGAAGTGGTCGTTCATAACTAACCATGCATGCATGCATAGTTATGTACCTTCAACGGTATTGTAGTCTGCAAGAAGTTTCTATTGTTCCACTCTTCATCTGTGCATCTTATCAGTAGATGCTTATTTATTTAGTAATCTTCTTGATTATTTGACAAGCTGATGGTTCAATTCCACTTTGATGCATGAATGTCCCAAAAAGAAGGTGAAGATGGATATATGCACCTGTTGGGAAACGTAGCATGCAATTTAAAAAAAATTCCTACGCTCGTGCAAGATCTGTCAAGGAGATGCATAGCCATGAGGGGGGGAGAGTGTGTCCACATACCCTCGTAGACCGAAAGCAGAAGCATTTGTTAACGTGGTTGATGTAGTCGAACATCTTCTTGTTCCGACCGATCAAGCACCGAACGTACGACACCTCTGAGTTCTGCACACATTCAGCTCGATGACGTCCCTCGAACTCTTGATTCAACAAAGTGTTGAGGGAGAGTTCCATCCGCACGACAGCCTGGTGATGATGATGGTGAAGTGATCCATGCAAGGCTTCGCCTAAGCACTACGTGAATAAGACCAGAGGCGTAAACTGTGGAGGGGGGCACCGCACACGGCTAACAATGTTTGATGTGTGTTCTAGGCGCCCCCTCCCCACGTATATAAGGAAGGAAGGGGGAGAGAGGCAGCCCTAGGCATGCCCAAGTAGGAGGAATCGTACTTGGGCTCCTAGTCCAATTCGGCCTCCCCCCTTTCCTTCTACCGGAAGGGGGAGAAAGGAAGAGAGAGGGGAGAAGCAAAGAGGGGGGCGCCGCCCCTCCTCCTAATACAATTCGGCCTCCTTCCTTGGGGGGTGATACGTCCATTTTGCATCATGCTTTGATATTGATATTTATTGCATTATGGGATGTTAATACTCGTTATGTCACAATACTTATGCATATTCTCTCTTATTTTACAAGGTTTACATGAAGAGGGAGAATGCCGGCAGCTGGAATTCTGGGCTGGAAAAGGAGCAAATATTAGAGACCTATTCTGCACAACTCCAAAAGTCTTGAAACTCCACGGAAGTTATTTTTGGAATTAATAAAAAATACAGAGCGAAGAAAATACCAGAGGGGGGACACCCACCATCCACGAGGGTGGGGGCGTGCCCTACCCCCTGGGCGCGCCCCCTGCCTCGTGGGCCACCTGGCAGGCCTCCGGTGCCCATCTTCTGCTATATGAAGTCTTTTACCCTAGAAAAAATAATAAGCAAGCTTTCGGGATGAAACACCGCCGCCACGAGGCAGAACCTTGGCGGAACCAATCTAGGGCTCCGGTGGAGCTGTTCTGCCGGGGAAACATCCCTCCGGAAGGGGGAAATCGTCACCATCGTCATCACCATCGATCCTCTCATTAGAAGGGGATCAATATCCTTCAACATCTTCACCTGCACTATCTCCTCTCAAACCCTAGTTCATCTCTTGTATCCAATCTTTGCCCCAAAACCTCAGATTGGTACCTGTGGGTTGCTAGTAGTGTTGATTACTCCTTATAGTTGATGCTAGTTGGCTTATTCGGTGGAAGATCATATGTTCAGATCCTTTATGCATATTAATACCCCTCTGATTATGAATATGAATATGATTTGTGAGTAGTTATGTTTGTTCCTGAGGACATGGGAGAAGTCTTGCCATAAGTAGTCATGTGAGTTTGGTATTCGTTTGATATTTTGATGAGATGTATGTTGTCTTTCCTCTAGTGGTGTTATGTGAACATCGACTACATGACACTTCACCATTGTTTGGGCCTATAGAAGGGCATTAGGAAGTAATAGGCATATGATGGGTTGCTAGAGTGACAGAAGCTTAAATCGTAGTTTATGAGTTGCTTCGTAAGGGGCTGATTTGGATCCATATGTTTCATGCTATGGTTAGGTTTACCTTAATACTTATTTTGTAGTTGCGGATGCTTGCAATAGGGGTTAATCATAAGTTGGATGCTTGTCCAAGAAAGGGCAGTACCCAAACACCGGTCCACCCACATACCAAATTATCAAAGTAACGAACGTGAATCATATGAGCGTGATGGAAACTAGCTTGACGATAATTCCCATGTGTCCTCGGGAGCGCTTTTCTCTATATAAGAATTTGTCCAGGCTTGTCCTTTGCTACAAAAAGGAATGGGCCACCTTACTGCACCTTATTTACTTTTGTTAGTTGTTACACGTTATGAATTACCTTATCACAAAACTATCTGTTACCGATAATTTCAGTGCTTGCAGAGAATACCTTACTGAGAACCGCTTGTCATTTCCTTCTGCTCCTCGTTGGGTTCGACACTCTTACTTATCAAAAGGACTAAGATAGATCCCCTACACTTGTGGGTCATCAAGACTCTTTTTTGGCGCCATTGCTGGGGAGAGAAGCGCCTTTGGTAAGTTGAACTTGGTAAGGAAAAATTTATATAGTGTGCTGAAATTTACTGTCACTTGTTACTATGGAACATAATCCTTTGAGGGGCTTGTTTGGGGTATCTTCACCCCGACCAGTAGAGCAAAGAGTTGCTCCTCAACCTACTGAACCTACTGAAAATGTTTACTTTGAAATTCCTTCAGGTATGATAGAGAAACTACTAGCTAATCCTTTTACAGGAGATGGAACATTGCATCCCAATTTGCACCTAATCTATGTGGATGAAGTTTGTGGATTATTTAAGCTTGCAGGTATGCCCGAGGATATTATCAAGAAGAAGGTCTTCCCTTTATCTTTGAAGGGAAAGGCATTGACATGGTTTAGGCTATGTGATGATATGGGATCATGGAACTACAACCAATTGAAATTGGAATTTCATCAGAAGTTTTATCCTAGGCATCTTGTTCATCATGATCGTAATTATATATATATAATTTTTGGCCTCGCAAAGGAGAAAGCATCTCTCAAGCTTGGGGGAGGCTTAAGTCAATGTTATATTCATGCCCCAATCATGAGCTCTCAAGAGAAATTATTATTCAATTTTTTTATGGTCGGCTTTCTCTCAACAATCTCTCCATGCTCGATACTTCTTGTACTGGTTCTTTTATGATGAAGACTATTGAATTCAGATGAGATTTATTGGAAAGAATTAATCGCAACTCTGAAGATTGGGATATCGATGAAGGTAAGGAGTCAGGTATAACACCTAAGTTTGATTGTGTTAAATCTTTTATTGATACCAATGCTTTTAATGAATTTAGCACTAAATATGGACTTGACTCTGAGATAGTAGCTTCTTTCTGTGAATTATTTGCTACTCATGTTGACCTCCCTAAGGAGAAGTGGTTTAAATATAATCCTCCCATTGAAGTAAAAGTAGTTGCACCTATTAAAGTTGAAGAAAAGACTATCACTTATAATGATCCTATTGTTCCTACTACCCATATTGAGAACCCACCTTTCCCTATTAGGATAAAGGATCATGCTAAAGCTTCAACTGTGGTTCGTAAGAGTAATACTAGAACACCTACACCACCTGAGCATATTAAAGTTGACCCTAGTATGGCTATGGTTAAAGATCTCTTGGCTGATAATATTGATGGGCATGTTATTTACTTCTGTGATGAAGCTGCTAGAATTGTTAGACCCAATACTAAAAATAAACATAGACCTGTTGTAGGCATGCCTGTTATTTCTGTTAAAATGGGAGATCATTGTTATCATGGCTTATGTGATATAGGTGCTAGTGCAAGTGCAATACCTCATTCCTTTTAAAAAGAAATTATGCATGATATTGCACGTGCTGAGATAGAAGAAATTGATGTTACAATTAAGCTTGCCAATAGAGATACTATTTCACCAATTGGGATTGTTAGAGATGTCGAAGTCTTGTGTGGGAAAGTTAAATATCCTGCTGATTTTCTTGTTCTTGATTCCTACAAGATAGCTTTTGTCCCATCATATTTGGTAGACCCTTCTTGAATACTGTTAATGCTAGGATAGACTGCAAAAAGGATGTTGTTACTATTGGTTTGGGGGATATGTCTCATGAGTTTAATTTTGCTAAATTTCATAGACAACCCCATGATAAATAATTTCCTAGTAAGGATGAAATTATTGGTCTTCCTTCTATTGCCGTGCCTCCTAATGATCCTTTAGAGCAATATTTGCTAGACCATGAAATGATATGTTTATGAATGAAAGAAGGGAGATATATGAAGTATTCTTTAAACAGGGACCTATTTTGAAACCCAACTTGCCTGTTGAAATCCTAGGGATCCTCCTCCACCCAAGTGTGATCCCATGTTTGAGCTTAAACCACTACCTGATACCCTTAAATATGCTTATCTTGATGAAAAGAATATATATCCTATTATTATTAGTGCTAACCTTTCAGAGCAGGAAGAGGAGAAATTATTGAAAACTCTGAAGAAGCACCGTGCTGCTATTGGATATACTCTTGACGATCTTAAGGTCATTAGTCCCACCCTATGCCAACACAAAATAGAATTGGAGAAAGATGCCAAACCAGTTGTTGATCACCAACGACGGTTGAATCCTAAGATGAAAGAAGTGGTTAGAAAAAAATACTAAAGCTCCTGGAGGCAATTATAATTTATCCTGTTGCTGATAGTCAGTGGGTAAGTCCTATCCATTGTGTCCCTAAGAAGGGAGGTATCACTTTCATTCCTAATGATAAAGATGAATTGATCCCGTAAAGAATTGTCATAGGTTACAGGATGGTAATTGATTTCCGCAAGTTAAATAAAGCTACTAAAAAGGATACCCTTTACCTTTTACAGATCAAATGCTAGAAAGATTATCCAAACATACACATTTTTGCTTTCTAGACGGTTACTCTGGTTTCTTTCAAATACCTGTGTCAAAAGAGGATCAAGAAAAGACCACTTTTACTTGCCCTTTCGGTACTTTTGCTTATAGACATATGCCTTTTGGTTTATGTAATGCACCTGCTACCTTTCAAAGATGCATGATGGCTATATTCTCTAACTTTTGTGAAAAGATTGTTGAGGTTTTCATGGATGATTTCACCGTTTATGGATCTTCTTTGGATGATTGCTTGAGCAACCTTGATCGAGTTTTGCAGAGGTGTGAAGAAACTAATATTGTCTTGAATTGGGAGAGGTGCCACTTTATGGTTAATGAAGGCATTGTCTTGGGTCATAAAATTTCTGAAAGAGGTATTGAAGTTGATAAAGCTAAAGTTGATGCTATTGAAAAGATGTCGTGTCCTAAAGACATTAAAGGTATAAGAAGTTTCCTTGGTCATGCCGGTTTTTATAGAGGTTTATTTAGGACCTTTGTAAAATTTCTAGGCCTCTGACTAATGTCTTACAAAAAGATATTCCTTTTGTCTTCGATGATGATTGTGTAGAAGCATTTGAAATACTTAAGAAAGCTTTGATTTCTGCACCTATTGTTCAGCCACCTGATTGGAATTTACCCTTTGAAATTATGTGCGATGCTAGTGATTATGCCGTAGCTAGGTGTTGTTCTAGGACAAAGAGTTGATAAGAAACTAAATGTTATTCAATATGCTAGTAAAACTCTAGGCAGTGCCCAGAGAAATTATGCTACTACTTAAAAAGAATTTTTAGAAGTTGTATTTGCTTGTGATAAGTTTAGACCTTATATTATTGATTCTAAAGTAATTGTTCACACTGATCATGCTGCTATTAAATATCTTATGGAAAAGAAATATGCTAAACCTAGAATTATTAGATGGGATCTCCTACTACAAGAATTTTGTTTGCATATTATTGATAGAAAGGGAGCTGAAAACCCCACTGCAGACAACTTGTCTAGGTTAGAGAATGTTCTTGATGACCCACTACCTATTGATGATAGCTTTCCTGACGAACAATTAGCTGTCATAAATGCTTCTCCTATTGCTCCATGGTATGTTGATTATGCTAATTACATTGTTGCTAAATTTATACCACCTGGTTTCACGTACCAGCAAAAGAAAAAGGTTTTCTATGATTTAAGACATTACTTATAGGATGACCCGCATCGTTATAAAGGAGTAGATGGTGTTATTAGACATTGTGTACCTGAGCGTGAACAGGAACAGATCCTACACAAGTGCCACTCCGAGGCTTATGGAGGACACCATGCTGGAGATAGAACTGTGCATAAGGTATTGCAATCCGGTTTTTATTGGCCTACTCTCTTCAAGGATGCCTGTAAGTTTGTCTTGTCTTGCGATGAATGTGAAAGAATTGGTAATATTAGTAGACGTCAAGAAATGCCTATGAATTATTCTCTTGTTATTGAACCATCTGATGTTTGAGGCTTTGATTATATGGGATCGTTTACTTCCTCTAATGGGTATACACATATTTTAGTTACTGTTGATTACGTTACTAAGTGGGTAGAAGCTATTCCAACTAGTAGTGCTGATCATAATACCTCTATTAAGATGCTTAAATAAGTTATTTTTCCAAGGTTTGGAGTCCCTAGATATTTAATGACTGATGTTGGTTCACATTTTATTCATGGTGCTTTTTGTAAAATGCTTGCTAAGTATGACGTTAATCATAGAATTGTATCTCCATATCACCCACAGTCTAGTGGCCAAGTAGAACTGAGTAACATAGAGCTTAAATTGATTTTGCAAAAGACTATTAATAGATCTAGAAAGAATTGGTCCAAGAAACTTGATGATGCATTATGGGCTTATAGAACTGCATATAAAACTCCTATGGGTATGTCTCCATATAAAATGGTTTATTGAAAAGCATGTCACTTACCTCTCGAACTAGAACATAAGGCATATTGGGCCATTAAAGAGCTTAATTATGATTTCAAACTTGCCGATGAGAAGAGGTTATTTGATATTAGCTCACTTGATGAATGGAGAACTCAAGCCTATGAGAATGCCAAACTGTTTAAAGAAAAAGTTAAAAGATGTCATGACAAAAGGATACAAAAGCGTTAATTTAATGTAGGTGACTATGTGTTGCTATTCAACTCTCGTTTAAGATTTTTTGCAGGAAAACTCCTCTCTAGATGGGAAGGGCCTTACGTTATCGAGGAGGTCTATCGTTCCGGTGCCATAAAAATCAACAACTTCGAAGGCACAAATTCGAAGGTGGTGAACGGTCAAAGGATCAAATATTATATCTCAGGTAATCCCATAAATGTTGAAACCAATGTTATTGAAACCGTAACCCCGGAGGAATACATGAGGGACACTTTCGAGAACGTTTCAGACTCCGAAAAGGAATAGGTATGTGGTACGGTAAGTAAACAGACTCCAAAATAGTTCTAATAGAATTTTTTCTCCGCTTTGGAATATTTAGGAAAATAGGAAAATAAGAAGTAATCCGGGAAGGACACATGCATCCACGAGGGTGGAGGGCGCGCCCTACCCCCTCGGCGTGCCCCCTGCCTCATGAGCACCTCGTGGGCACCTCGTGTGCTCTCTGGACTCTGTTTTCTTGCACGATACTTCTTTTTGTCGGTAAAAATTCATTATATAATCTCCCGAAGGTTTTGACCACCGTACCACGACGAAATCCTCTGTTTTTGTCTTGAACTGTTTTGGTCGCAGATTAGAGCAAGATGTCTTCTCAAGAGTCAGTAGGGGAGAGTCGGGTGTCTCAGCCGACACCGGGACCAGGAGCAAACAGCGATGCTGACAACTTTGGGCCATTAATGGAGGAAGAGATGGAGGCCGATTTGAAAAGGATAGATGCTATGGAGGAGGATCAAGAAGTTACTTGTCGCTTCCGATCCGAATTCACGATGGGGGAACTACAGAGCTCAACTATTCTAAACTCGGTCATCCCTTCCAATGTTAGATTTCTTTCTTATGAAAATATGAAAAAGAGTGCCACTTGTTCCCCCGCAGCTATGCAACATCCATGGGT
Source organism: Triticum dicoccoides (assembly GCF_002162155.2). NCBI lineage: Eukaryota > Viridiplantae > Streptophyta > Magnoliopsida > Poales > Poaceae > Triticum > Triticum dicoccoides. Next base: position 133,837,857 of record NC_041381.1, read on the forward strand.
GAAAGGAGCTTTAGCCGTCACGGGTAAGCTCCGTAAGGAAATAATGGACCTCAAGCAGCAAGTCAATAAGCTCGAGGAGGAGAATTGTATCTTGAGGGGCATCATCGCCAAGAATATCACACCACCACCTCCAAAGAAAGAGACATAATCACATGGGTATGGGCACTCCCCTTGGCAACTGCCAAGCTTGGGGGAGGTGCCCCGGTATCGTATCACCATCACACTCCTATCTTTACTATTTTTCTTAGTTTGATCCTTTTGGTAATATCTTGATCTAGCAGAATAAAGTTTTAGTATGATCTAGTTTTGAGTTTTGCTTTATGATTCCTCTATGTAATCGAGTCCGTGAGCTATATATAATAAAGATCAGTGTTGAGTCAAGGGCTTTGCTATCTTGCTATGATCTTGAGGGAGTAAAAGAAAAAGAAATAATAAAAAGAAATAAAGAGATCATATGGATCTTATGGAGAGTAATGACTTCACATATAAAGAGTATGATGAATAAACGTTGTTGAGAGTTGAAAAACATAGTTTTGGTCATTGTTGCAATTAATAGGAAGTAATAAAGAAAGAGAGGTTTTCACATATAAATATACTATCTTGGACATCTTTTATGATTGTGAGCACTCATTATGACATGCTAAAGAGTTTATGTTGGACAAGGAAGACAACGCAATGGGTTATATTTTCTTATATCCGAAATAAAGTATATTGTCATGGATCATCCAACATGTTGAGCTTGCCTTCCCCCCTCATGCTAGCCAAATTCTTTGCACCAAGTAGAGATACTACTTGTGCTTCCGAATATCCTTAAAACCAGTTTTGCCATGAGAATCCACCATACCTACCTATGGATTGAGTAAGATCCTTGAAGTAAGTTGTCATGTTGCATGCAATAAAAATTGCTCTCTAAATATGTATGACTTATTAGTGTGGAGAAAATAAGCTTTATACGATCTTGTGATATGGAAGCAATAAAAGCGACGGACTGCATAATAAAGGTCCATATCACAAGTGGCAATTTGAAGTGACGTTATTTTGCATTAAGATTTCGTGCGTCCAGCCATAAAAGCACATGCCAACCTTTGCTTCCCTCTACGAAGGGCCTATCTTTTATTCTTGTCTTATACATTATGCAAGAGTCATGGTGATCTTCACCTTTCCTTTTTACATTTTATCCTTTGGCAAGCACCTTGTGTTGGAAAGATCCTGATAT
>NC_041381.1:133839406-133841443 GCF_002162155.2 Triticum dicoccoides
CAACACTATAAGCCTCTATCTTTCTCTGTGTCCAATTAAAACTCCATACCCATAAGTATTGCGTGAGTTTTAGCAATTGTGAAAGTCTAAATGATAGTTGAGTATGTGGACTTGCTGAAAAGCTCTTATATTGACTCTTTCCGATGTTATGATAAATTGCAATTGCTTCAATGACCTAGATTATAGTTTGTTAGTTTTCAATGAAGTTTCTGATTCATACTTGACATTGTGGATAGATTATTACTTGAGCATAAGAAATCATATGACAATATATATATATATATATATATATATATGTTGCTGTTATAAGAATGATAATGATGCCCTCATGTCCGTATTTTATTTTATCGACACCTCTATCTCCAAACATGTGGACATATTTTTCGATATCGGCTTCCGCTTGAGGACAAGCGAGGTCTAAGCTTGGGGGAGTTGATACGTCCATTTTGCATCATGCTTTGATATTGATATTTATTGCATTATGGGCTGTTATTACTTGTTATGTCACAATACTTATGCCTATTCTCTCTTATTTTACAAGGTTTACATGAAGAGGGAGAATGCCGGTAGCTGGAATTCTGGGCTGGAAAAGGAGAAAATATTAGAGACCTGTTCTGCACAACTCCAAAAGTCCTAAAACTCCATGGAAGTTATTTTCAGAATTAAAAAAAATACTGAGCGAAGAAAATACCAGAGGAGGGACACCCACCATCCACGAGGGTGGGGGCGCGCCCTACCCCTCTAGGCGCGACCCCCTGCCTCGTGAGCCACCTGGAAGGCCTCCGGTGCCCATCTTCTGCTATATGAAGTATTTTACCCTGACAAAAATAATAAGCAAGCTTTCGGGACGAAACACCGCCGCCACGAGGCGGAACCTTGGCGGTACCAATCTAGGGCTTCAACGGAGCTGTTCTGCTGGGGAAACATCCCTTCGGGAGGGGGAAATCGTCACCATCATCATGACCATCGATCCTCTTATCGGGAGGGGGTCAATCTCCATCAATATCTTCACCAGCACCATCTCCTCTCAAACCCTAGTTCATCTCCTGTATCCAATCTTTGCCCCAAAACCTCAGATTGGTACCTATGGGTTGCTAGTAGTGTTGATTACTCCTTTTAGTTGATGCTAGTTGGCTTATTCGGTGGAAGATCATATGTTCAGATCCTTTATGCATATTAATACCCCTCTTAGTATGAACATGAATATGATTTGTGAGTAGTTACGTTTGTTCCTGAGGACATGGGAGAATTCTTGCTATAAGTAGTCATGTGAATTTGGTATTCGTTCGATATTTTGATGAGATGTATGTTGTCTTTCCTCTAGTGGTGTTATGTGAACGTCGACTACATGAAACTTCACCATTGTTTGGGCCTAGAGGAAGGTATTGGGAAGTAATAAGTATATGATGGGTTGCTAGAGTGACAGAAGCTTAAACCCTAGTTTATGAGTTGCTTCGTAAGGGGCTGATTTGGATCCATATGTTTCATGCTATGGTTAGGTTTACCTTAATACTTCTTTTGTAGTTGCGGATGCTTGCAATAGGGGTTAATCATAAGTGGGATGCTTGTCCAAGAAAGGGTAGTACCCAAGCACCGGCCCACCCACATACCAAATTATCAAAATAACGAACGCGAATCATATGAGTGTGATGAAAACTAGCTTGACGATAATTCCCATGTGTCCTTGGGAGCGCTTTTCTCTATATAAGAATTTGTCCAGGCTTGTCCTTTGCTACAAAAAGGATTGGGCCAGCTTGCTGCACCTTATTTACTTTTGTTAGTTGTTACCCATTACGAATTACCTTATCACAAAACTATCTGTTACCGATAATTTCAGTGCTTGCAAAGAATACCTTACTGAAAACCGCTAGTCATTTCCTTCTGCTCCTCGTTGGGTTCGACACTCTTACTTATCGAAAGGACTACGATAGATACCCTACACTTGTGGGTCATCAGGGGGGCGCCACCCCTATGTAGGCTGGTGTGCTCCCTCCTAAGGCCCATATGGCCCATATCTTCCCCCGGGGGATTCCGGTA
>NC_041381.1:133841689-133856303 GCF_002162155.2 Triticum dicoccoides
ATACATTCCGGAACACTTCCGGTGTCCAAATACTACCATCCAATATATCAATCTTTACCTCTCGACCATTTCGAGACTCCTCGTCGTGTCCATGATCTCATCCAAGACTTTGAGCAACATTCGGTCACCAAATCACATAACTCATATAATACATATCGTCATCGAATGTTAAGCGTGCGAATCCTACGGGGTTGAGAACTATGTAGACATGACCGAGACACCTCTCCAGTCAATAACCAACAGCGGAACTTGGATGCTCATATTGGTTCTTACATATTCTACGAAGATCTTTATTGGTCGTACTGTAATGACAACATACGTTATTCCCTTTATCATCGGTATGTTACTTGCCCTAGATATAATCGTTGGTATCTTCATACCTAGTTCAATCTCGTCACCGGTAAGTCTCTTTACTCATTCCATAATGCATCATCCTGCAACTAACTCATTAGTCGCATTGCTTGCAAGGCTTATTATGATGTGCATTACCGAGAGGGCCCAAAGATACATCTCCGATACTCGGAGTGATAAATCCTAATCTTGATCTATCCAACCCAACAAACACCTTCGAAGATACCTATAGAGCATATTTATAATCACCCTGTTATGTTCTGTTGTTTGATATCACACAAGGTATTCCTCCGGTATCCGGGAGTTGCATAATCTCATAGTCAAAGGAATGTGTATAAGTCATGAAGAAAGCAATAGCAATAAAACTTAACGATCATTATGCTAAGCTAACGGATGGGTCTTGTCCATCACATCATTCTCCTAATGATGTGATCCTGTTCATCAAATGACAACACATGTCTATGGTTAGGAAACTTAACCATCTTTGATTAATGAGCTAGTCTAGTAGAGGCTTACTAGGGACAATGTGTTTTGTCTATGTATTCACACATGTATCAAGTTTCCGGTTAACACAATTCTAGCATGAAATAAACATTTATCATGATATAAGGAAATATAAATAACGACTTAATTATTGCCTCTACGACATATTTCCTTCAGTCTCCCACTTGCACTAGAGTCAATAATCTTAATTACAATGTAATGATTCTAACACCCATGGAGTCTTGGTGTTGATCATGTTTTGCTCGTGGAAGAGGCTTAGTCAACGGGTCTGCCACATTCAGATCCGTATGTATTTTCAAATCTCTATGTCTCCCTCCTTAACTTGATCATGGATGGAGTTGAAGCTCTGTTGATGTGTTTGGTTCTTTTGTGAAATCTGGATTCCTTCGCCAAGGCAATTTCTCCAGTATTGTCACAAAAGACTTTCATTGGACCCGATGCACTAGGTATTCCACCTATATCGGATATGAACTCCTTCATCCATACTCCTTCATTCGCTGCTTCCGAAGCAGCTATGTACTCCGCTTCACAGGTAGATCCCGCCACGATGCTTTGGTTGGAACTGCACCAACTGACAGCTCCACCATTCAATATAAATACGTATCCGGTTTGTGACTTAGAGTCATCCGGATCAGTGTCAAAGCTAGCATCGATGTAACCATTTATGATGAGCTCTTTGTCACCTCCATAAACAAGAAACATATCCTTAGTCCTTTTCAGGTACTTCAGGATGTTCTTGAACGTTATCCAGTGATCCACTCCTGGATTACTTTGGTACCTCCCTGCTAGACTTATAGCAAGGGACACATCAGGTCTGGTACACAACATTGCATACATGATAGAACCTATGACCGAGGCATAGGGAATGACTTTCATTTTCTCTCTATCTTCTGAAGTGGTTGGGCATTGAGTCTGACTCAACTTCATGCCTTGTAACACAGGCAAGAACCCATTCTTTGACTGATCCATTTTGAATTTCTTCAAAACTTTATCAAGGTATGTGCTTTGTGAAAGTCCAATTAAGCGTCTTGATCTATCTCTATAGATCTTAATGCCCAATATATAAGCAGCTTCACCGAGGTCTTTCATTGAAAAACTTTTATTCAAGTATCCTTTTATGCTATCCAGAAGTTCTATATCATTTCCAATCAACAATATGTCATCCACATATAATATTAGAAATGCCACAGAGCTCCCACTCACTTTCCTATAAATACAGGCTTCTCCAAAAGTCTGTATAAAACCATATGCTTTGATCACCTCATCAAAGCATATATTCCAACTCCGAGATGCTTACACCAGTCCATAAATGGAACGCTGGAGCTTGCACACTTTTTTAGCACCTATAGGATCGATAAAACCTTCTGGATGCATCATATACAACTCTTCTGTAAGCCATTAAGGAATGCAGTTTTGACGTCCATTTGCCAGATTTCATAATCATAAAATGCGGCAATTGCTAACATGATTCGGACAGACATAAGCATCACTATGGGTGAGAAGGTCTCATCATAGTCAACTCCTTGAACTTGTCAAAAACCTTTCGCGACAAGTCGAGCTTTGTAGATAGTAACATTATCATCAGCGTCAGTCTTCTTCTTGAAAATCCATTTATTCTCTATGGCTTGCCGATCATTGGGCAAGTCAAGCGAAGTCCATACTTTGTTCTCATACATGGATCCCATCTCAGATTTCATGGCTTCAAGCCATTTTGCGGAATCTGGGCTCATCATTGCTTCCTCATAGTTTGTAGGTTCGTCATGGTCTAGTAACATGACTTCCAGAACAGGATTATCATACCACTCTGGTGCGGAACGCGCTCTGGTTGACCTATGAGGTTCGGTAGTAACTTGATCCGAATTTTCATGATCATTATCATTAGCTTCCTCACTAGTTGGTGTAGTCATCACGGGAACGATTTTATGTGATGAGCTACTTTCCAATTCGAGAGAAGGTACAATCACTACAAAAAAAATACACTTCTGTGATGATACGTGTTTGTCACAGTAGGTCACGTTTTTTGTCATGCATGTACATCCATGACGATTTTATGACAGAATCAAGATAGTCATACCTGTGCTGTCGTAGAAGTGTTCCATGACATTACCAAAATTATCATCACGAAAGTGTCCACTTCCATGACGATAAATCGCGCGTCACAGAAGTGCTTTCGTCAAGGGTGACTGACATGTGGCATCCACCGTAACGGAACACCGTTAAGCTATCGGGTCGGATTTTGGATCCGATAACCCGTTAACAGCCCAGACCAATGGGAAATTTCCATGTGTAAAATTTTTATTGGCCGAAGGGAACACCTGTCAGCTTGTCAGTGGGCCAAATGTCGCCCGTCCATTGGAGGAGACATGCCTATGATACGTCGACACGTGGCTGGGCCCAACAGAGGCCCATATAGGTTAAAAAGGCCGGCCTAGTCAAAGGCCCGTAGTACTCAATCAGGTACTAGTGGGCCAAACGAATAACGGCCTACTTAATAAAGGCCCATTTACGGCCCGAAGCCAGATCTGGCCCGTTAATTGTTCGCCCAATATTTGGGCCCATTTACGGCCCGAAGCCAGATCTGGCCCATTAATTGTTCGCCCAATATTTGGGCCCATTTGCGGCTCGAAGCCAGATCTGGCCCGTTAATTGTTCACCGATAATTTGGGCCCAACTATAGCCCAGTGACTTTCGACCTGTTAGAGGCCTGATGTAGACATGGGCCCATTTCAGCCCGGTGTGACTTTCGGCCTCAGAATGGCCTGTGCTGCCCATGGGCCATATATGGTCCGACGGGACATCGGGCCCACTAACGGCCCGTGCTAAAGGTGGCAACAGTTAAGCCCAATGTGACTTCGGGCCTGTTAAAGGCCTGTCACGTAATTCGGCCCGTTGATGCCTGTACTAAGCTTTCGACCTCTTAAAGGCCCATGATATCAGTGGGCCAACTAAGGCCCGAGATATGTTTCGGCCTGGTAACGGCCCGTGAGCTAACTGGGCCCAAAAGGCCCGGTCTACATTTCAGCCTGCTGAAGGCCCATCGACGACTAGTGAAAATTGAGGCCCAACATGCATTTTGGCCTGCTAAAGGCCCGTGGTTTCATCTCGGTCGTAACATGCCAGTACAATATTCAGCCTGTTAATGGCCCAACGCTACCTGGGCCAAACTAAGGGTTGGGTCGACAAAAGGCCCAACTAAATATAAGGCGGTGTAAGTTTGGGCCTGGCGCAATGTGTGAAGGCCCCAATCATTCGGTCCCAAGAAAGACGCAGGACGGCCCAATTATGGCACGCTAAAAACCAGGCCCGTTAGAGTCAAATGTTTCGGTCCGGTCGACTACATCTGATTTTTTTTCAGATAGCAAATGATGGCAGTAACTAGTAGGAATTAAGAACAAACCTACTCTATACAATAAAGAAATTACGACATAGTAACTAAGAATAAACCTACACTATACAATAAAGGATTTAAGGTATATTACATCCACTGGGCATCGAAGTTCGCCACCAGTGATCATAAAGCGCAATGAAGAAGCAGATTACAAAAACTGGGCACCATTGCAGCGTAACAAAGTAATACTGAACCGAGACCACTTCCAAGACAGTTCAAGAAAGGTTAGCCTTGTGGGGGAATTGCTGCGCAAGCTGCTGAGCAAGGCTGTGAGACCGGCCTAGCATGTCGGTCATAGCTTCCAGGTGTAGCTGTTTAGCGATGAGGTTCTCATTGGTTTTCTCCGCAATCTTTCTTAGAGATAGGACTTCAAGTCGAAGTTGAGTTGCAGAATGCCTTTATGCTAGAACTTGGGACTGAAGAAGTCGAACTGATTCAGACAATGAATTATGTGAGCTTGTCTGACTGCTAGTCTCAAGTAACTTGAACACTGCATCAAGACAAGACTTTGGGGTTGTCTCGCTATCTTCAAGATGTTTTGCCTTCTTTGCTGCAATATATGTTGGGTTTGTCTCACAGCCTTTAGCAGACTTGTGCATGCCATCAGGCATATCACCCTGAAACAAAGCAGAGAGATGACATGTTTTGCACGTGTATAAACAAAGATGATAACTGTGTTGTCAATTCCATCCAATTTCAAATTACAAAATAAAGAGTAAGTTTAAAATATCAATAGCATAATTTGGCATTGTTCATAATGCGGGGAGCTTCACCACACTACTGGATTACCATGTCAACATAACAAGCATAGATGAAGGGCAAAGAAAATCATTGTATCTATTTTGGTTAATGTGCATGGCATGTTGTTCATATCATCAGCCACATCAGTAAGATAAAACAGGAGATGACAAGGTGCAAACATGGGATGCTTCACCACACACTGGATTATAGATCCACAAAAACAAGCATACATATAGGGAGTATTAAGTAATGTGCATGGTATGAATAAGGAATTTGGTTTTACAAGTAAAACTTAGAACTTACAGTTCTTGCGAACATGCATTTTGGTAGAAACAACAAACTAAACAGCGGCAAATGATAGGGAGTATGAGCAAATTAAACAGCAGTTGAGGATAAAGGCTTTAGAAGGACTGACTTACATTAACAGTTAACACCAGCTTTATAATGCCCTTCTCCATGTCAAGGGAAGGATAACTCAAGAATTTCAGCACAGAATCTTCTTCATAAGCATTGCCTGTACTCTACATTTTGTAGAGAGTAATTATAGATATGATAATACTGGAAGGGATAGAGGATAATGAAGATAAGATGCAGATTGATGCTACATAATCAACTACCAATCCCTAGAAGTACAAGCATTACAGGACAAAATGTACTGACAAGAGCAATGGGCTACACTTCTGCACTGGCATTGTCTGTGTATTCTACTTGTTGGTAAGATTAAATATAGATCTGATCTTTTTTAGTAAATGGTGGGAGAGGGAGATAAGATGCAGAATGCTACAAAATGAACCAATCCCTCTTCCCATAATAGAAGAGTGTTTTGAACACTGGTGTACTGTACAAAACGTTCTTACATTATGGGATGGAGGGAGTAGCTGTTAATGTAAGTATAGTGATAGACCATGTTCAGTCCTTACAAGAGGACTGCAGAGCTAAACCTTTTCAAAAGCATTGGGTTGATTCTAAATTTATGTAAGAGTCCATACGGATCTTATAATGTCCACCAAATGGACGATTACGAGGCTAACATGTGCAGTGATGCTACATAATCAAACAACTATGAAAGTAAGTATGGTCATACAGGGCAAGAGGTACTCACAAGAGCAATGCAGTGTGCAGTATAGTTGCGAGATTCTATGGTCCCTTGAGTACGAATGTTCTTATGCTAACAGTTTTCGTACAAGTGAGACATTAAGGCAAATGAAGAAATGTAGTTCAAATTGTGATGTGATATCATAGACAGTACCTTACGCTGCAGCCGAGACCAATGTGTAACAAGATTATTCCAGTCACCGTCGGATAAACGTAGCACCGGAGACTTTACAGAACTTTCGTTCAGAGGCTTGCCATCGAAGTACGCTTGCCTCAGGTAGGAACGATACTTCATCAACGAGTGCTTGAAAAGCGCAACCAACCCTTGCTCATCATCACAATCCAGTTTGCTCCTCTTCTATTTAAAAGAATGAAATCTTGTGTCTTCTGTCAGAAGAAACATATGCAGTAATGACCATGAATAACATTAGTACATTACTTACGGGTAAGTTGCGGAGGAAGAGTGGAAATTGTTCTGTGTCTGCGGTATAATCTTTCCATGAAGGAAAGATGCGCACAAAGTTCCTGACAACAACATAAGCTTCATCTTATAAACTGGGAAGAAATGAAACAAGGGTCCTATTTGCTGCAATTGGGGCTCTCTCTGGTTTGAAAAGGGATTTGGCAACTGTATTTGGTGTACTCTTTGCTAGAATGGGGGTTTTGCATCGTACAGCTGGTGCTATGTCAACTGGCATAATCATACTGTTTGCTGCAGTTGGGGTCTGCTGAGTTGGGGCATCAAAAATGATCAGTGTAGTAGGGCTAGAGTCTGCTAGAGTTTGGGTGTTTTGTGGGTTAGATGATATTGCAACTACACCTAATGGGCTATTTGATTTATCAGGTGCCACTACCTTTTCCAAATACTTTGCTTGTGCTCCTCCACGATCAGCAATCGCCCTCTTCCTTTTGAATGTCTGATACACAATAATATCATTTGAATGGATAAATATGGTATGATGACAGATGGAATATGTACTGAAAATGGATAGGTAGGGAGTATTCACATACACGATGTGTACGCTAAGCTAATGGCAGTTCAACAAAGTAGAAGCAATGCAAAGCATCAGTTGCAAGATATGTGCAAGCAATGTAACCTTGGAAAGTTAGAGCAAATACATTGATGGGTGAATAAGATAGGGCATCTTCCTCTGACTCCTCCACTAGGGAGCTACATTGACTTAGGTCTCCCTCTAGCTCAGAATCACTATTAGGATCATATTCTGAGCATGCATATGTAAGTGGAGAGCGTTTGCATTGCATTGCATCCAGACTTGATTTCAGTCCCTTAATGCCAAGTTTGACAGCCATGTCATTGTTCTACTTTATTCTTTTCATGCGCGCAAGCTCATAATCATTATGATGCTGTTTAGAATCTGAGATTCATGAAAACATAAAAAGTAGTCAGATTATCTATGGAATGCATTGCGGATTCAACTCGAAGAGTGTCTCCCTATAAACCCCTGCATATGCAAAGTTCACCCCCCAACCGTGCTGACCAGACCACACACAGAAATACAAACCCCTTATGTCTCTATAACAGGTAGGCACACATTTCAAAACTGAAGTAGGAACATTAGAATCATATGAAATTCGTATTTGAACAAATAAACTAAGCAATTATGAGTGGCATAATGTTTAGCTTCAAGGGTGGAGTGTTGGTAGTGCGACACAAAGCAAGTAGGCAAATTGTATTCCATGTAAAAGATCAAAACCTATGTAAAAGCTAGAAATGACACTTTCTTTCTATATAATGCAGTGTTCGTTGCCCGCACATGATGGAAGAGATCACATAGAGAAATACTATTCACTCATGTCTACGGTTCCAGTATTTAGAAACAGGGTGATCCACCCTAAAAGAATATTGACAACAAATATGACAAGGAAAGCATAGATGTAATGAATCAATCATTTACTTGTGAGCTTACTAGGACAAGTATGCAGAATTGTAACTGCAGTAAGAGACCGTCCAAAATCTGAATGAAGAAGTTTGTCTAGCACTTATTGTTTGCAACTAATCGACGTGAATAATTGGATATTATATCGAATGAGTAAGAAAGACAAGTAAAATTGTCAACAAACCTGGCATGCAGTATTAATCTGGGTCAATGTCACTACGACCAACAATCCAAAATGACTAGTGTCTGTTCCGAGGACCGGAATTTTGAAAACCCTATGAACTTTAGAGGTACTAAAGATTACTGAAATACATCTGAACCATTAACTGTAGGTAGCACTAAGCACACAACAAACCCTAATGACAGTCCTGCCTAATGAGTAATGAATCAATTAGAAAATGGGTGATGAGGAGTGGTTGTTGAGTGTTGAGGACGTATCTCAGGATAAATTGGGTTGGCTTGGTGGGTGCTGCACGCCTGATCCCTGAACGGACTGGGAAGGTAGGCACGGCGGCGCGCCCGGGCAGCGGTGACGCTGTTGGGCGAGTGGCTCCTGGCCTCTTGTTAGTCCGGCGTCTCCTCCTAGAGTCATGCCGTCCGGGGATGGCAAGTCGTCGGCGAGGCAGGCGGCTGGGGGCGAGTAGAGATCGGAAGCGCGCAGCAGAACAGAGGGGAATCGGGGCCTGGGATGACCCAAAATCCCAGGGTGGGCCGGCCCACCGTGGGCACCCTGTAGAGATACACACCCGAGCGGTGAACATGCATTTTCGAAACTAATTTAGGAACATTTAAGTGGCCAATTAAACAACTCTGTTTTAATAATATCATATTCATATTTGAACAACTAAGCTTGTTTAGCTTGATGGGTGGAGCAGTGTTATTATGACACGAAGCACATATTCTGATCGTATAGTGATCATAAAAGGAGGAAAATCTAAGCATATTTTTTTTAGCAAAAGAGGGTTTCCCCTCCGATTTCTATTAAATAAACCACCACGGAACCAACATGATCAATTAAACCTTAAGCATGATCAATTAAACTGTATTATGGCTGTGCCATGGCAGATTTGAAGCTGCAAACCAGAGAAATGATATTTAGCATCCATTGTTTGCTTCGAACTAAGAACTAAATTTTAAGAGCTGAAAAGAAAGTAGAGTAACCAAGTTAAGATCTATTTTCTGGTTGAGATCAAACGGTTGAGGAGATATGAAGTACCACTCTCTCTTGCGGCGCCGTGTAGGCATCGGGGGTGAGACGGCTGTCGGTGGCGTTGAAGCAGATCTGCGACGGTAGACGGGTGCATCGGGGAATAAGTCCCATTGCGGTGGAAGAGAAGGTCATGTGAGCGGCCCCGGCAAAGAGGACGACGGCACTGATGAAGCGAGAGGACGCGATGCAAGGCTATTGGTCCGTCGCCGTGGATGAGAAACGTCCATCTCTAGCAGTGGATGACGCGGTCTTGGTAGGCGCTCCGGCATGGTGGAGGACGATGGTGATGGATGTGGTGGAGGATGGCGGTGATGGATGGGGTGGCGGACGGAGGCCGGTGTGGGGATGGGGTGTTCTAGCGCGGATGGTGTATGAATGGGAAAATGAAGGGAGAGGTATGGGGAACCATGTTTTTGGGACGCGCCTGTCTGAAATATGGGGAAGTTATGAACTTAGCCCCCGTTTAAAATTTGGACGTCTCGTCGGTTGGGGATAGGACGGTAATCTCGTATCTCGCCAATATTTGCCCAGAGCGATTTCGGGCGAGGAAAGGGTGGTTTGCGCCCATGGTTGGTGCCCACGATGTATGAACGGGGCTGACAGGTAGGGCGGTTGTGTCACGTCTGAGTGAAGTTACAAACCTGCCCCTATTGAAAATATTTGCCTACATCGATTTCAGCCGAGTCGAGTTTGTTTTGCCGCCCACTGTGTATGAATGGGGAATGGAGGGAGAAACAGAGGTCTTTCGGACGAGCTTGAACCAAATGTGTTTTGCCGCCCATGTTTGACGCCCACCATGTCGGAATGGGCTCAGAGGCGGTCGTGTCACGTCTAATTGAAGTTACTAACCTACCCCTATTTAGAGCAGTGGAAATCAGGCCGATGGATTGTCCATGTAATGGGTAGACAGTAATTTCCATCTCCCAAACACTTGGCTTTGGGCAGCCAAAGTGGGAGTGGACATTTTGCCGCTTCATTCAAATTTTGGGACAATAAGCACACACGTTTACCCTACCAACTAAATTCGAATCCATTTTGTATTCCTATATGAATCTTTATAAATCATTCTATGTGTTTTATATATCTTCAAAAGGACGACAAACATGTATTCCACTGTCATATATGAATATGGTTTACAAATGTCGATACTCAAATTCAGAAGCTAGAATCCAGTTTAAGGTGAATTCAAATATTTGGAACACTTCATGTCCAACTCAAATGTCACACACAGCATAATGTGTACTCCCATTTAGATATGTACACAAGCGATGTATCAAGATTCAAATACCGAGTCAATCAACCAAGAATGTACAGAACTAACAGACATATAAACACTTATAGAGTACATGGATCAATAATATCAACTAACATACATAAGCCAGGCCGCTGTACTATTTTTTGCTAGAACAGCATCCTTTTTTTAGCCAGCATCTTGGCCCTTTCCGATGCGTGCCACTTATAGTCCATATATACTTCTATTAGTGCTAAATGCACATTCAGCCCGATTGGCATATTTGTAGGTCTGCCACAGCAATCCAAATGAAATGTCTCCGAGTCTTATCAATTAATACAAACTTGTGCTCAAATAAAATTACAAACCAAAAAACAAAAAACAATTATTACATGATCTCTAAAAAATGGTTTGATTGATTACATGAACAAACAACATAAAGGTTATTCAACAATGGAAAGAACATTTCACCTATTATTTACCAAGTGGGAATTTAATTTCCTTTTTTCCTTCAGGACCTTAACAATGTGGTCAGTCTCAGCTTGCTTCGTTTTGAAATCCACTAAATATTTAATGGTTGTCTTGAGTACTGCTTGTGATTGTGCTGTTTGCTTCCTCAACATGTCAACTTCATCTCTAAGTGCGGAAGTATAATCTCTTTCTACCACTAGTTTAGCCTCTAGAGCATCAGCAGTTGGCAATTCATAATGCACGATTGGGCGGTGGCACTGCTGTGGGATGATGCAACGTCCATGGGGACCTCACTCTTTGATCTTGGGCTAACCTGTTTTGCCATTAAAGTTCCGATTGGATTCAGAAAAGTTGAAGTTAGCAAAACATCTCAACTAGGAGTGATAACAGCAAACCAGTTAAACAAACAAGGAATTAAAGAGTTTCAAGTAGATGCTAAAAAGTAGTTATTAACATCATTGTAACCCGCTGTTGCAGTAGCAAAGCAGTTAAACAAACAAGTAGATATTTAAGTTAAGGCAAACAGGTAATTCTTAATAGTAAGTATCAAACACATAGATAGGCGCAGTCTACAATAGGATTAATAGGCTGTGGCATTATGTAATCAGTAGCAAACTAAATTAAGCCAAGCAACATAATTAAACAATTTTACAATAAGTGGCTAACTAAAATTCCGAGAAGCAGGTAACTAAACTTACGCTAGTTCTTTGTACAGGCACACTGCAACTTCTTTTTCGCTTACAAGGTTGTACGAAGGAGTCCATGGCATCAATTGCTTGGATACGCAGTCCCAATACTACTTTCTTCCCACACTGCATTGGTAAGTCGAATGGTTAATCTGGTAAGATGGTGTGTCCTTGATATGTTATATGAGGACGTGTAGTCATACTAGTTGTAGCCACACACATCACACTAGCTTTTACTGTATATTTCATGCGATTACTTTTGGCATATTGAGATCTAAGCAATCTACAATAGGATTAAAAGACTGGCATCCTTCACATTATTAGCGAACTCAGTTCATAGAAACAAGCAATTCAACCATTCTGTGGGTAAATCAAAAGCGCCACTGGAATATTTTTCACTACCAAATCATACACGCAAAAAGGGGCGACACCACCATAGGGGCTGGTATGGGTGGCCGCCTTAGGTGGCTGGAAAGTGTGCACCTAGTTTGGGTCGTCCAGGTCGGCCCAGGCTAGTTTTGTTCGTCCCAACGCACGAGCAGGCAATGTAAAAAATGAAGAAAAATGTTTCAATTTGGATGGGCCAATAACATAAGTGCAAGGTAGGCCCTATAGCAGGCTCGCGGCCCCAACGGGCGCCTCCCATATCGATTGACAGCAGGACAAATCCCAATTCATTCGCTCCAGCCTCCAATCTGGTTTTCTCCTAACCTAGCCGTTGCTGGACAGACCGACACAGCACTTCCTCGCTCCGTCGTTGGAGGGCGGTCGCCGGGCTTCAAGCAAACTGAAGGACAAGAAGATGAAGATCCAACCCTGGGTGTAGCCTGCGTGGGAGGCAGCAGCGACATCATGAGCATGGCATCGACCTTGTGCAAACGGACAGTCGCAGCTTGCAAGAGTAGCATGCGCAACGAGCACGTACATCACATCCCTGGTTATATCTAATTCCACTCTTCAATTTCTGGCCAATAGTTAAACCTGATGGTGTTGTAAAACTGCTTGTATGTAGAGAATCTATGAGAAAATGAAACCAATTTCTACTTATTTTATAACTGTAGTGACCAGACCTCAACCAGTCTGATCTCTGTGCTCAGTGTCATCCCTGGATCAGTAATGCTGACACCACACAGTACTTGGAGGATTTATAACAGAGTAGCAACCACACACTTATTACATCGAATGTCTCAAAAGAGAACTTATTGAAATAAATATGGCTTAAGGCCATCTAAAAACGATAACGGCGGAAGGCTTGGAAGATAAGCGAGTCCATCAACTCCAACGGCATCACTGAGTATAGAACCACGACCTAAAAGCACCTTACTCGTCGTCTGAAAAGTCTGCAACATGAAACGTTGCAGCCCGAAAACGGGTCAACACATGGAATATGTTGGCAATGTAACACATAGAGAATAACAATGGAATAAGCTACACTACATGCAATTTGGCTGGTGTAAAAGCTCTATGGTTACAGTTTTGCATAAAGCTAATTTTCCCCTACTGCAAAGGAATAAATTTAATTAACTATCATGGTGGTTGTTAAACATTGAGAATGGTTGACAGCATTCTCAATCCCAATTAAAAATACTCATCAAACCCAACAATATTAGATTAAAGTAACATGATGAGATTCACATGATATCCAGGTACTAGATACTCAAAACGTCCATAACCGGGGACACGGCTAATCATGATTAGTTTATACACTCTGCAGAGGTTTGCGCACTTTTCCCCACAAGACTCGATCGCCTCCGTTGGATTTCTCGCACTACATGATGTTTGAGAAACGGATGACCGAGACATAGTCTTTCGGAAGCGCTAGCACCTTACATGCGGGTAGACCAGTACACCTACTTTCCCCTACATCTGCTAGTCTACCCGTAAGAGTTCGCACGACTTAATCAACTATGCCAGAGCCCATAATGGCTTGTGGCTGCACACGTAAGTTTCTAGTTTGAATAATCTCATGATCCCTTTGAGCCTGGTTGGCGGTTCGAAGAAATACAGGCAAGTCCTGATAGAAACCAGGTGCCTCAATCCACCCAGATGTGTGTTTAAGTTGCCACCTTAAATAAACCATTGATTAACAATCTCACATCTGTCATGGATACACTCACCCAATCCACGTCTACTAGCATAGCATGGCATAAAAAGCAAACATAGAAGTAACTCATAGGGGTTTGAAAATAAAACAGGTAATAGGTACTACCTCATCTACTTCCCATCCCACAATTTAGTTAGATCCTAATCATGCAATTGTTTGAGAAATAGATCTAATGCATAAAAACTGGGTATGAGAAAAGTATGATCAACGTGTTACTTGCCTTGCTGATGATCCGCAAAACCTAGAGACTCGAAGTAACAGGCGGCGCACTCCGGGTATTCTATCGCAAACAAACAAACAAACAAACATACAATAAGTACTCATCTAATGCACTGGTAAAACTCGAATAAAAGATCCAACCAGAATGTTCAACTTAAGAACTCCGGTTTGCAAAAAGAACCAAATCAAACAAAGCAACGAAAGTCAAACGGCGAAAGAAAATAGCTTCGTTTTACTAATCTGGATCTAAGTCAATTTTTTTCAGCAGCAAAAACTTGCTTAAGTTGATTATTCGGAAAGAGGGTTTCGAGATGAAACTCCAGGCGCTTGAATCGCCTGATTCCGATAAATGAGCAAAAAGTTATACTAAAATGAAAATCGGATCTGGAATCGCGATCAGAAAAATCACGGATTAAATCCGAGAAAAAGAAAAACGACGAACATGCTGACGAACGAACGTTCGTTGACTAAACAGATCTGACGAATATGTTCGTTAAAACGAACGAACGAGCGAACGCTCGCTATTTAACCGAACCGAAAAAATAAAACCGATCTAAAAAAATAAACCGAAAAAAACAAACAAAAAAACGAAGAAAAAACCGCTCGGTTTTTTTATAAAAAAAACCGGCGACACGCGAATCGAGGCGGCGGCGAACCTCGGGCGGCGGGGTCGACTGGCGGCGGTGGCGGCTCCGGCGAAGTCGGCGGCTCCGGCG
>NC_041381.1:133856903-133878526 GCF_002162155.2 Triticum dicoccoides
CGGCGCGGCGCGGCGGCTGCGGCGGATCTGGCGGCGGCGCGACGCGGCTGGCGGCTAGGGTTTCGGCGAAGTGGGCCGGCGGCGGCTGCAGGCTGGCAGGGCGGGCGGCTGGGCCTGGGGGGCTCGGGGCGGCGCTATTTAAAGGCGCCCCCGGGCGGAGTCCCGCTCGGGCACGGCCCGTAGGTCGGTTGCTTTTTTTTAAATAATTCCGCGCAGAAGAAAAATAAAAAGAAATACTAAACGGACTCCAAAAATCCCGAAATAAATTTTCCCTAGCTTCTAAAATCTAGCCGGACAAGATGAACATTTATTTGGGGCCTAAGTGCAATTTTGAAAAACGCACATTTTTCCTAAATTCAAATAAAAGGCGAAAACTTCCAAAATAAAACTTATTTGATTTTTTATTAAATCTTCATTATTTCTTTATTTTGGGAAAGTCATTTTATTCCCTCTCTGAATATTTGGTAGTAGAAATAATTGAAGATAAAATAAATAAAATCAATGATCCTATTTTCAAAATTTGAGAAAAACTCAAATAAGAAAATAACGAAATCCCCAACTCTCTCCGAGGGTCCTTGAGTTGCATAGAATTTCTAGGATCGAGCCAAGGATGCAACAAAATATGATATGCAATGATGATCTATGTATAACATTCCAAAATTAAAATTTGGGATGTTACAAACCTACCCCCCTTAAGATGAATCTCGCCCTCGAGATTCGGGTTGGCTAGCAAATAGGTGAGGGTGGTCCTTGAGCAGATCTTCCTCTCGCTCCCAGGTGGCTTCCTCCTCGGTGTGGTGGCTCCACTGAACTTTGCAAAACTTGATAACCTTACTGCGGGTAACTCGACTGGCATAATCCAGAATTCTAACTGGTTTCTCCTCATAAGTCAAATCATCCTTCAACTGAATTACTTCCAGTGGCATAGTATCTCTCAGTGGTATATCGGCTATTTCTGCGTGACACTTCTTCAACTGTGAAACATGGAACACATCGTGAACTCCTGACAATCCCTCAGGTAATTCCAACTTGTACGCTACTTCTCCCATGCGTTCCAAAACCTTGTATGGCCCCACAAAATGTGGTGCTAACTTTCCTTTAACTCCAAAGCGCTTAACTCCTCGTAGCGGAGATACTCGAAGATAAACTCTGTCTCCGACTTCGTGTTCTGTCTCCTTGCGTTTTGAATCTGCATAGCTCTTCTGCCTTGACTGAGCTACCTTGAGCCTGTCGCGGATCAACTTTACTTTCTGTTCAGACTCCTTAATCAAATCTGGTCCAAACAACTGGCGGTCTCCAACCTCATCCCACAACAACGGGGTTCTGCACCTCCTTCCGTACAAGGCTTCGAAAGGGCCATCTTCAAACTGGATTGATAACTGTTGTTGTAAGAAAACTCCGCGTATGGCAAGTTGTCATCCCAACTAGATCCATAATCCAACACACAAGCTCTAAGCATATCCTCCAAAATCTGATTGACTCGCTCGGTCTTTCCATGTGTCTGTGGATGGAAAGCTGTGCTAAACTCCAGCCTGGTTCCGAATGTTTCGTGTAATTGCTTCCAGAACTTCGAGGTGAATTGGGTTCCTCTATCTGATACGATACTCCTCGGAACTCCATGCAAACATACAATCCTTGTCATGTATATCTTAGCCAATTTGGCACTGCTGTAGGTAGTCTTTACTGGAATGAAATGAGCTACCTTCGTCAAACGATCGACTACAACCCAAATCGAGTCATAGCCTGAACGAGTCCTGGGCAATCCCGTGATGAAATCCATGACTAGTTTGTCCCACTTCCATTCGGGTATAGGCAATGGCTGCAACAATCCGGCTGGCTTTTGATGTTCTGCCTTCACCCTCTGACATACATCACAAACTGCTACATACTCTGCAATATCCTTCTTCATTCCGGTCCACCAGAAAGTTTCCTTCAAATCCAAATACATCTTGGTATTCCCGGGGTGAATCAAATATGGTGAATCATGTGCCTCTTGCAGAATCAACCTCCTGATCTTCGGGTCATTGGGCACATAAACACGGTCCTCAAATCGTAGGGTATTGTACTCATCTTCACAAAATCCCTTAGCCTTTCCTTCGTTCATTTTCTCCTTTATAAAGGCAACTTCCTTATCTGTCTTTTGAGCTTCTCTGATTTTATCCATCAATGTAGACTGAATCTCCATTGCTGCTACATAGCCTCTCGGAACTATTTCCAAACATAGATCATGAAGATCCTCGGCTAACTCCTTGGGTATTCCTCCCATCATTAGTGTATTGACGTGGCTCTTACGGATCAACGCGTCTGCTACAACGTTAGCCTTCCCGGGGTGATAATGCAATCTCATATCATAATCCTTAATAAGCTCCAACCATCTCCTCTGCCTGAGATTTAACTCCTTCTGCGTGAAGATGTACTTCAAACTCTTATGATCCGTGTACACCTCACAATGATTTCTAATGAGAAAATGTCTCCATGTTTTCACTGCATGCACTACGGCTGCTAATTCCAAATCATGAGTAGCATAATTCAACTCATGAGGCTTAAGCTGTCATGAAGCATACGAAACAACTCTTCCCTCCTGCATAAGCACTGCTCCAAATCCTCGACGTGAAGCGTCGCAATACACTTCATAATCTTAGTCTGATCTGGCAGAGTTAATACTGGTGAGGTAACCAAACGTTTCTTCAACTCCTGGAAACTAGCCTCACACTCCTCAGTCCAAAAGAACTTAGTATCCTTCTTCAACAACTCTGTCATAGGCTTCGCAATCTTCGAGAAATTCTCAATAAATCTCCGGTAGTATCTTGCGAGTCCAAGGAAACTCCTGATCTCTCCAACTAGTGTTGGTGCTTCCCAGTTTGTCACAGTGACAACTTTAGTGGGGTCTACGGCAATACCTTCTCCGGATATAACATGTCCGAGAAATCCAACTTCCATCAACCAAAACTCACACTTGCTGAACTTGGCGTATAGCTGATGTTCTCTGAGCTTCTCGAGTACCAAACGCAAGTGTTCCTTATGTTCCTCTTCATTCTTTGAGTAAACCAAAATATCATCAATGAACACTACAATGAACTTATCCAAAAACTCCATAAACACCTTGTTCATCATGTTCATAAAATAGGCTGGGGCGTTAGTCATACCAAATGACATAATGGTATACTCATACAGCCCATACCTGGTGGTAAAAGCCGTCTTCGGTATATCTTGCTCCCAAATCTTCAACTGATGGTATCCTGATCGCAAATCGATCTTGGAAAACACCTTAGCTCCTTGCAACCGATCAAACAGGTCATTGATCATTGGTAGTGGGTACTTGTTCTTGATGGTTACTTCATTCAATCTGCGATAATCGACAACCATTCTTAACGATCCATCCTTCTTTTCCACCAGAAGTACTGGCGATCCCCAAGGCGAAGAACTTGGGCAAATAAAACCTTTATCCAACAACTCCTTGATCTGCTTCTTAATTTCCTCCAAATCTTGGGCTGGCATCCTGTACGGTCTCTTGGATATAGGTCCAGTGCCTGGCAGTAGTTCAATTAAGAACTCAATGTCCCTATCCGGTGGCATGCCTGGCAACTCTTCTAGAAATACATCGAGGAAATCCCTTACCACTGGTACTTCCTCCTGCACAACTCCTGATAAGGAATTTACATGTGCTCTTCTTGGCTCATGCCGTGATACATACTTGATTTTTCTTCCTTCTGGTGTCGTAAGCAAAATCGACTTACTGGCGCAATCAATGTTCCCTCCATACATTGATAGCCAATCCATACCAAGAATTACATCCAAACCTTGGGATTCCAATATAATTAAATCCGTTGGGAAAACATGCCTTCCTATACTTAATGGCACCTGAAAGCATCCTTGACTGACCATAAACTCAGCTCCTGGTGAACTCACTAGCATAGGTGTCTTAAGAGTCTTAGTGGGCAGGCTAAACTTATTCACAAATCCCCTTGATATGTATGAATGCGATGCACCAGTATCAAAAAGAACAACTGCAGTAAATGCCTTAACCAAAAACTTACCTATTACTGCGTCTGGCTGAGCTTCAACCTCCTCCATAGTAATGTGGTTCACTTGTCCCCTGTTGAAAGGGTTTGGCTTCTTTCCTGAGCTTCAATTGACATTTCCATTTTGAGCTTCTGGGCAATCATTTGCATAATGCCCAGTCTTACGGCACTTATAACAAGTGATATGACTCAGGTCTGCCTTGGATGGTGTTGACGGGTTGGTGCGGCTTTGTCCATTGCTTCCTCCATTCCCGTTTCCATTCTTTGCACCATTATGATTGTGCGAGCTACCTCCTCCATGAGTATGCTGAAAATGTCCCCCTGACTTTGGGGTAAAACGTGGCTTCTGCTGAGCTCCAGAATTGTACTTCCCCTATGCATACTTCCTCTTACGATTGTCAATCTGCTGCTGCTTCCCCTCAATCATAAGAGCACGATCTACTAACTCCTGGTAGTTATTGAAAGTGGCTACCATCAACTGCATGCTCAGCTCATCATTCAGTCCTTCTAGAAACTTCTCCTGCTTAGCTGCATCCGTAGCAACGTCATCTGGGGCATAATGTGCTAGCTTACTAAAATCATCTGTAAGTGCATCTAGTGCCCCTTAGTGATTTTGGTGTATTGAAGACTTATAGGTTAAGGGACTAATGCGTTTGTGAGTATACACAGGTCTATAAGTCTACGAGGAGTTTGATATTTACAGAGAAAGACGACCCCTAAAAATGAAGTTCTTCAACTGAAGACTTTGATATTCTGAAGACTTTCTGAAGACTTTGAAAGTGAAGAGATTGGTGTGACCTTGAAGACTTGGTATTCATTTGTGGAACATGAAGCGTGAAGACTTTTGTTTTCGTAGTTTCATTTTCTCTTTCTTGAGTCATAGGAAACACCGTACTGTTAAAGGGGGTCGAGGAAATACTAAGGAAAAATTTCCATGTGATGCTCAACTCAAAATCCTACACCTACCAATCCCTTCGACTGGAGCCTTTGGAAATCTCATACAGTTCCGTCACTTTCTTCAGTGTCAGAGATGAAGTTCTTCTGGTTGCTGATGAATTTGTTCTGACTGAGGAGTTAGGAATTCGTTGGTGCGAATTACCTACACAGTGAGGAACATGATGGCCCTGAGGAATTTGAGAGTCAAATTTCCGACCGTTGCTGTGCTGCGCGCCAGCTGTCCCAAAATATCTTATCCACCTAATGGTCATATCATTGAGGGGCATTTATGTCTTATCATGTCGGGTTGCTCCCTAGGCTATAAATAGCCGCCCCTACAACCACTAGCTGGTTGGCTGCTCCGAGAGAACTTGACACTTGTCATTTGAGAGCAACCCATCCTCCGAGGACTTTGAGCGAAAATCATCGAGTGAGGAAAACCCAAAACCAAACCCCTACAAACCCAAAGTGATTGAGCATCACTGAAGAAATTGATCCTGCGTGGATCCGACGCTTGTTACCTTTGAAGACTGTGCTTCTTCTAGACGGTTAGGCGTCAAGGTCTAGAGCATCCAAGAGGAATTGTGGATCGCCGAGTGACCAAGTCTGTGAAGGTTTGGAAGTCGCCTGAAGACTTACCACGAGTGATTGGACGAGGTCTGTGTGACCTTAGTTCAAGGAGAATACGGTGAGGACTGGGTGTCCTGAGATGCGTGCTCAACGACTGGGTGTCCAGGATTGTGTGTCCTCGAGTTTAAATACTCAGCCGCTCCAACCAGACGTACAACTGAGACAGCAGTTGGAACTGGTCTACCAAATCATTGTCTTCACCAACCTAACTGGTTCTATTTCCTCAACCCTTTCATTTCCTCATTACTGTGTTGAGTGTTTGTTCATATCTGTGTTTGAAGACTTTGACTGAAGACTTTCTCAATTTCCTCAGTTCAATTTCTTCAGTCTGTTTGTCTTCATCTTGTGTTATCCTGTGATTATGCTTTCTGTACTCTGTGCTAGTCTTCATTTTATCATGATGACCATGCTTGTATTCTGTTATGCTTACTTCTGAGTACTTATTCTGCTGCTAATAGTTCTTCGCTAAGGAATTTCCTCACCGGCAAATTCCTCAGTGAAGAATTCATAAAAATCGCCTATTCACCCCCCTCTAGTCGACATAACGCACTTTCATCATCCACATACTGGCCAACTGTCCGTCCTCCTTGGCGTAAGTTGCGAAACTCACGCTTCTTCATGGCCATAGCTCCTGCTGAAACATGGGCAGTACGAAAAGCTTGCTGAAACTGATTCCATGTGACAGTGTCTACAGGGTAAGTGGCTGTAAAATTCTCCCACCATGCTGTTGCGGATCCGTCAAGATGATGTGCGGCAAACTTCACCTTTTCTCCATCCGTGCATCCTGAAGTGGTCAACTCCCTCCCTATCTTACGGATCCAATCATCTGCTACTATCGGCTCGGTGCTACTGGAAAACATCGGCGGATTCAACCTTAAGAAACGTGCCAGATGGTCAACAGGTGGTGGTGGTGGTGGGTTGTTGTTGTTGCCTTGGTTCTGTACCAATGTTTGAATCAAGGTATTCTGCTGCTGAATCAACTGAGTGATCTCTGGCGGAAAAACAAACTCGGGGTCGCGTCTCGGAGGCATCTGAGGGTTTAAAGGGGAGAGTTTAGAATAGAATGAGGTCTAGTGGGATAACACTACCCATATGCACATGAGACAAAACACACAATATCATTCCAAACAATTCAAACAAGGGCATACGACGGTCTAACTATCGTTACAAAAGTGCTTGGTCTAAAACTAATTAAATGGTGGAAAATTCTACTACTGTTATGGTGGTCAACTAGAAAAACTGCTCCGATGAAGATTCCATGATATCTGCTCCAGCTTCATCAACATAGTCATCATCGCTGTCATCGGGATCCGAGTCGGTGTTGCCGATGATGATATAATTATCTGGGCAAGTAGGTTCATCCTCTTCCTCTCTGGGTGCTGATCCTCCCATGAATACTCCAATCTTCTCCTTAAGGTCACCGTTCTGTCTTACTAGAGCGACGATTTCTTCCATATAGTCTTTACGTGTAGCCTTGAGTTCTGCTTCTAGCTCCTTGATCCTGGTCATAGCCTTTTGTAGTTCCTCCATATCTGCGCACATTTGATTCTCCTGGCGTCGGATGTGTTGGTTTAACTCCTGAATATAAGCTGCGATTGATATGTCCCTCCTGGTGGTGATCATCTCCCAATGCTCATCTCGGTGCCCACAAATCTGGTAGATAGTATTCTTGAGGTCGTTGTGGTAAACTTCTCCAATCCGTCCCATGGCGATGTGAGCTGCCATGCTTTTTCCTAGGCTCCATGTTGGTACATCAAAGGTAAACTCTATTGGCTCCGTGACTGGCGCAAATGTCCTTCCTGGAATGTTGACTTGAATCCTCCAGCGCTCCTCTTCGGGTAAAGTGGCGTTGAAAGTACCAGTGAAGCTTGGTACTCCTATGTTCAGGTATCTAGTGGCTTCCTTCAAGTGACATCCAAAAGGTGAATTCTCATCTGGTTGTGTGAACTTGATCCTTGCATCCGCCATCCTAAGGAATAGAAAAGATGAGGAATCAGAAATGAGAAGAAAGAGTAGTGATCTAGGGATTTAGCTTAGTGGCTGTGTCCTATAGTCAGCGTGTGCTCTGATACCACCTTGTAGCGACCAGACCTCAACCAGTCTGATCTTTGTGCTCAGTGTCATCCCTGGATCAGTAATGCTAACGCCACACAGTACTTGGAGGATTTATAACAGAGTAGCAACCACACACTTATTACATTGAATGTCTCAAAAGAGAACTTATTGAAATAAATATGGCTTAAGGCCATCTAAAAACGATAACAGCGGAAGGCTTGGAAGATAAGCGAGTCCATCAACTCCAACGGCATCACTGAGTATAGAACCACGACCTAAAAGCACCTTACTCGTTGTCTGAAAAGTCTGCAACATGAAACGTTGCAGCCCGAAAATGGGTCAGCACATGGAATATGCTGGCAATGTAACACATAGAGAATAACAATGGAATAAGCTACACTACATGCAATTTGGCTGGTGTAAAAGCTCTATGGTTACAGTTTTGCATAAAGCCAATTTTCCCCTACTGCAAAGGAATAAATTTAATTAACTATCATGGTGGTTGTTAAACATTGAGAATGGTTGACAGCATTCTCAATCCCAATTAAAAATACTCATCAAACCCAACAATATTAGATTAAAGTAACATGATGAGATTCACATGATATCCAGGTACTAGATGTTGGAAATATGCCCTAGAGGCAATAATAAAAGTATTATTGTTATATTTCCTTGTTCATGATAATTGTCTTTTATTCATGCTGTAACTGTATTATCCGGAAATCGTAATACACGTGTGAATACATAGACCACAATATGTCCCTAGTGAGCCTCTAGTTGACTAGCTCGTTGTGATCAACAGATAGTCATGGTTTCCTGGCTATGGACATTGGATGTCGTTGATAACGGGATCACATCATTAGGAGAATGATGTGATGGACAAGACCCAATCCTAAGACTAGCACAAAAGATCGTGTAGTTCATTTGCTAGAGCTTTGCCAATGTCAAGTATCTCTTCCTTTGACCATGAGATCGTGTAACTCCTGGATACCGTAGGAGTGCTTTGGGTGTATCAAACGTCACAACGTAACTGGGTGACTATAAAGGTGCACTACAGGTATCTCCGAAAGTATCTATTGTTTTATGCGGATCGAGACTGGGATTTGTCACTCCGTGTAAACGGAGAGGTATCCCTGGGCCCACTCGGTAGGACATCATCATATGCGCAATGTGACCAAGGAGTTGATCACGGGATGATGTGTTACGGAACGAGTAAAGTGACTTGCCGGAAACGAGATTGAACAAGGTATTGGATACCGACGATCGAGTCTCGGGCAAGTAACATACCGATAGACAAAGGGAATTGTATACGGGATCGATTGAGTCCTTGACATCGTGGTTCATCCGATGAGATCATCGTGGAACATGTGGGAGCCAACATGGGTATCCAGATCCCGCTGTTGGTTATTGACCGGAGAACGTCTCGGTCATGTCTGCATGTCTCCCGAACCCGTAGGGTCTACACACTTAAGGTTCGATGACGCCAGGGTTATAAAGGAAGCTTGTATGTGGTTACCGAATGTTGTTCGGAGTCCCGGATGAGATCCCGGACGTCACGAGGAGTTCCGGAATGGTCCGGAGGTAAAGATTTATATATAGGAAGTCCTGTTTCGGCCATCGGGACAAGTTTCGGGGTCATCGGTATTGTACCGGGACCACCGGAAGGGTCCCGGGGGCCCACCGGGTGGGGCCACCTGCCCCGGGGGGCCACATGGGCTGTAGGGGGTGCGCCTTGGCCTACATGGGCCAAGGGCACCAGCCCCAAGAGGCCCATGCGCCTAGGGAACCCTAGAGGGAAGAGTCCTCAAGGGGGAAGGCACCTCCGAGGTGCCTTGGGGAGGATGGACTCCTCCCCCTCCTCTTGGCCGCCGCACCAGATGCCATCTGGAGGCTGGCCGCCGCCCCTTGGGGTGGGAAACCCTAAAGGGGGCGCAGCCCTCCCCTTCCCCTATATATATGAGGCCTAGGGGCTGCCCATAACACGCGATTTGATCTCTCGTTGGTGCAGCCCTGCCCCTCTCCCTCCTCCTCTTCTCCCATGGTGCTTGGCGAAGCCCTGCGGGATTGCCACGCTCCTCCACCACCACCACGCCGTTGTGCTGCTGCTGGATGGAGTCTTCCTCAACCTCTCCCTCTCTCCTTGCTGGATCAAGGCATGGGAGACGTCATCGGGCTGTACGTGTGTTGAACGCGGAGGTGCCGTCCGTTCGGCACTTGATCATCGGTGATCTGAATCACGACGAGTACGACTCCATCAACCCCGTTCACTTGAACGCTTCCGCTTAGCGATCTACAAGGGTATGTAGATGAACTCTCCCCTTTCTACTCGTTGCTGGTCTCTCCATAGATAGATCTTGGTGTTACGTAGGAAATTTTTTGAATTTCTGCTACGTTCCCCAACAGTGGCATCATGAGCTAGGTCTATTGCGTAGATTCTTTGCACGAGTAGAACACAAAGTAGTTGTGGGCGTTGATGTTGTTCAATATGCTTACCGTTACTAGTCCAATCTTGTTTCGACGGTATTGTGGGATGAAGCGGCCCGGACCGACCTTACACGTACTCTTACGTGAGACAGGTTCCACCGATTGACATGCACTTGGTGCATAAGGTGGCTAGCGGGTGCCAGTCTCTCCCACTTTAGTCGGAATGGATTCGATGAAAAGGGTCCTTATGAAGGGTAAATAGCAATTGGCATATCACGTTGTGGTCTTGCGTAGGTAAGAAACGTTCTTGCTAGAAACCCATAGCAGCCACGTAAAACATGCAACAACAATTAGAGGACGTCTAACTTGTTTTTGCAGGGTATGCTATGTGATGTGATATGGCCAAAAGGATGTGATGAATGATATATGTGATGTATGAGATTGATCATGTTCTTGTAATAGGATTCACGACTTGCATGTCGATGAGTATGACAACCGGCAGGAGCCATAGGAGTTGTCTTTATTTTTTTGTATGACCTGCGTGTCATTGAAGAACGCCATGTAAACTACTTTACTTTATTGCTAAACACGTTAGTCATAGAAGTAGAAGTAGTCATTGGCGTGACAACTTCATGAAGACACGATGATGGAGATCATGATGATGGAGATCATGGTGTCATGCCGGTGACAAGATGATCATGGAGCCCCGAAGATGAAGATCAAAGGAGCTATATGATATTGGCCATATCATGTCACTACTCTATTTGATTGCATGTGATGTTTATCATGTTTATGCATCTTGTTTACTTAGGACGACGGTAGTAAATAAGATGATCCCTTACAAAATTTCAAGAAGTGTTCTCCCCTAACTGTGCACCGTTGCTACAGTTCGTCGCTTCTAAGCACCACGTGATGATCGGGTGTGATGGATTCTTACGTTCACATACAACGGGTGTAAGACAGTTTTACACAGCGAAAACACTTAGGGTTAACTTGACGAGCCTAGCATGTGCAGACATGGCCTAGGAACACGGAGACCGAAAGGTCGAGCATGAGTCGTATAGTAGATACGATCAACATGAAGATGTTCACCGATGTTAACTAGTCCGTCTCACGTGATGATCGGACACGGGCTAGTTGATTCGGATCATGTGATCACTTAGATGACCAGAGGGATGTCTATCTAAGTGGGAGTTCATAAGATGAACTTAATTATCTTGAACATAGTCAAAAAGACCTTTTGCAAATTATGTCGTAGCTCGCGCTATAGTTCTACTGTTTAGATATGTTCCTAGAGAAAATTATAGTTGAAAGTTGACAGTAGCGATTATGCGATCAGTAGAAAGCTTATGTCCTTAATGCACCGCTTAGTGTGCTGAACCCCAAACATCGTTTGTGGATGTTTCGAACATCAAACATACACGTTTTGATAACTACGTGATAGTTCAGTTAAATGGTTTAAGTAGAGGCACCAAAGACGTTTTTCGAAATGTCACGGAACATATGAGATGTTTCGAGGGCTGAAATTGAGATTTCAGGCTCGTGCCCACGTCAAGAGGTATAAGACCTCCGACGATTTTCTTAGCCTGCAAACTAAGGAGAGAAGCTCAATTGTTGAGCTTGTGCTCAGATTGTCTGAGTGCAACAATCACTTGAATCAAGTGGGAGTTGATCTTCCAGATGAAATAGTGATAGTTCCTCCGAAGTCATTACCACCAAGCTGCTAGAGCTTCGTGATGAACTATAATATATCAAGGACATATATGATGATCCTTGAGATATTCGCGATGTTTGACTCCGCGAAAGTAGAAATCAAAAGGGAGCATCAATCGTTGATGGTTAGTAAAACCACTAGTTTCAAGAAGGGCAAGGGCAAGAAGGGATACTTCATGAAACGGCAAATCAGCTGCTGCTCAAATGAAGAAACCCGAGGTTAAACCCAAACCCGAGACTAAGTGCTTCTGTAATAAGGGGAACAACCACTGGAGCAAGATTACCCTAGATACTTGGTAGATGAGAAGGCTGGCAAGGTCGATAGAAGTATATTGGATATACATTGTGTTAATGTGTACTTTACTAGTACTCCTAGTAGCACCAGGGTATTAGATACCGGTTCGGTTGCTAAGTGTTAGTAACTCGAAATAAAAGCTACGGAATAAACGGAGACTAGCTAAAGGTGAGCTGACGATATGTGTTGGAAGTGTTTCCAATGTTGATATGATCAAGCATCGCACGCTCCCTCTACCATCGAGATTTGGTGTTTGCGTTGAGCATAGACATGATTGGATTATGTCTATCGCAGTATGGTTATTCATTTAAAGAGAATAATGGTTACTCTATTTATTTGAATAATACCTTCAATGGTCTTGCACCTAAAAGGAATGGTTTATTGAATCTTGATCGTAGGGATACACATTTTCATGCCAAAAGATATAAGATAGTAATGATAGTACCACTTACTTGTGGCACTGCCATGTAAGTCATAATGGTATAAAACGCATGAAGAAGCTCCATGTTGATGGATCTTTGGACTCACTCATTTTTGAAAAGTTTGAGACATACGAACCATGTCTATTGGTGTATACGCATGAAGAAACTCCATGCAGATGGATCGTCTGGACTCACTTGATTATGAATCACTTGAGATATGCAAATCATACCACATGGGCAAGATGACTGAAAAGCCTCGGTTTCAGTAAGATGGAACAAGATAGCAACTTGTTGGAAGTAACACATCTTGATGTGTCCAATCCAATGAGTGCTGAGGCATGCAGTGAATATCATTATGATCTTACTTCACAGATGATTCGAGTAGATGTTGAGAATATTTACTTGATGAAACACAAGTCTGAATTATTGAATGGTTCAAGTAATTTCAGAGTGAAGTAGAAGATCATTGTGACAAGAGGATAGAATGTCTATGATATGATCATAGAGATGAATATCTGAGTTACGAGTTTTGGCACACAATTAAGACATTGTGGAAATTGTTTCGCAATAAATACCGCCTGGAACACCATAGTGTGATGGTGTGTCCGAACATCATAACTGCACCCTATTGGATATGATGCATACCATGATGTCTCATATCGAATTACCACTATCGTTCATGGGTTAGGCATTAGAGACAACCGCATTCACTTTAATAGGACACCACGTAATTCCATTGAGATGACACCGTATGAATTATGGTTTAGAGAAACCTAAGTTGTCGTTACTTAAAAGTTTGGGGCTGCGACGCTTATATGAAAAAGTTTCAGGTTGATAAGCTCGAACCCAAAGCGGATAAAATGCATCTTCATAGGAAACCCAAAACAGTTGGGTATACCTCCTAATTCAGATCCGAAAGCAATATGGATTGTTTCTTGAATCGGGTCCTTTCTCGAGGAAAACTTTCTCTCGAAAGAATTGAGTGGGAGGATGGTGGAAACTTGATGAGGTTATTGAACCGTCTCTTCAACTAGTGTGTAGCAGGGCACAGGAAGTTGTTCCTGTGGCACCTACACCAATTGAAGTGGAAGCTTATGATATTGATCATGAAACTTCGGATCAAGTCACTACCAAACCTCGTGGGATGACAAGGATGCGTACTACTTCAGAGTAGTACGTAATCCTGTCTTGAAAGTCATGTTGCTAGACAACAATGAACCTACGAGCTATGGAGAAACGATGGTGGGCCCGGATTCCGATAAATGGCTTGAGGCCATAAAATCCGAGAGAGGATCCATGTATGAGTACAGATGGATTTCAAAAGGAAGACGGACAATGATGGTAAATGTCACCATTAAGAAAGCTCGACTTGTCGTTAAGATGTTTTCCGACAAGTTCAAGGAGTTGACTACGATGAGATTTTCTCACTCATAGCGATGCTAAGAGTCTGTTGGAATTATATTAGCGATTACTGCATTATTTATGAAATCTTGCAGATAGGATGTCAAAACATTGTTTCCTCGACGGTTTT
Organism: Triticum dicoccoides; assembly: GCF_002162155.2. Lineage (NCBI taxonomy): Eukaryota > Viridiplantae > Streptophyta > Magnoliopsida > Poales > Poaceae > Triticum > Triticum dicoccoides. The sequence goes on from NC_041381.1 coordinate 133,870,932, forward strand.
CTTGAGGAAAGGTTGTATGTGATACAATCGGAAGGTTTTGTCAATCCCGAAAGATGCTAATAAGTATGCAAAGCTCCAGCAATCCTTCTAAGGACTGGAGTGAGCATCTCGGAGTTGGAATGTATGCTTTGATGATGATCAAAGATTTTGGGTTTGTACAAAGTTTATGAGAAACTTGTATTTCCAAAGAAGTGAGTGGGAGCACTATAGAATTTCTGATGAGTATATGTTGTTGACATATTGATGATCAGAAATGATGTAGAATTTCTAGAAAGCATATAGGGTTATTTTGAAAGCGTTTTTCAATGGAAAGCCTGGATTAAGCTACTTGAACATTGAGCATCAAGATCTATAAGGATAGATCAAAATGCTTAATAATACTTTCAAATGAGCACATACCTTGACATGATCTTGAAGGTGTTCAAGATGGACCAGTCAAAGAAGGAGTTCTTGCCTGAGTTGTAAGGTACGAAGTTAAGACTTAAAGCTCGACCACGGCAGAATAGAGAGAAAGGACGAAGGTCGTCCCCTATGCTTAAGACGTAGGATCTTCAGTATGCTATGCTGTGTACCGCACCTGAAGTGTGCCTTGCCAAGAGACAGTCAAGGGGTACAAGAGTGATCCAAGAATGGCTCACAGTACAGCAGTCAAAGTTATCCTTAGTAACTAGTGGACTAAGGAATTTTCTCGATTATGGAGATGGTAAAAGAGTTCGTCGTAAAGGTTACGACGATGCAAGCTTGACACCTATCCGGATAGTTCTGAGTAGAGAGACCGGATACATATAATGGAGCAATAGTTTAGACTAGCTCCAAGTAGAACAGTTATTTGGAACAGCTCCAAATAGAGCGTGGTAGCTGCATCTAGGAGATGACATAGAGATTTGTAAAGCACACACGGATCTGAAAGGTTCAGACCCGCTGACTAAAACCTCTCTCACAAGCAACATGATCAAACATAAAACTCATTGAGTGTTAATCACATAGTGATGTGAACTAGACTACTGACTCTAGTAAACTCTTGGGTATTAGTCACATGGCGATGTGACCTGTGAGTGTTAATCACATGGCGATGTGAACTAGATTATTGACTCTAGTGCAAGTGGGAGACTATTGGAAATATGCCCTAGAGGCAATAATAAAAGTATTATTGTTATATTTCCTTGTTCATGATAATTGTCTTTTATTCATGCTGTAACTGTATTATCCGGAAATTGTAATACACGTGTGAATACATAGAGCACAATATGTCCCTAGTGAGCCTCTAGTTGACTAGCTCGTTGTGATCAACAGATAGTCATGGTTTCCTGGCTATGGACATTGGATGTCGTTGATAACGGGATCACATCATTAGGAGAATGATGTGATGGACAAGACCCAATCCTAAGACTAGCACAAAAGATCGTGTAGTTCATTTGCTAGAGCTTTGCCAATGTCAAGTATCTCTTCCTTTGACCATGAGATCGTGTAACTCCTGGATACCGTAGGAGTGCTTTGGGTGTATCAAACGTCACAACGTAACTGGGTGACTATAAAGGTGCACTACAGGTATCTCCGAAAGTATCTATTGTTTTATGCGGATCGAGACTGGGATTTGTCACTCCGTGTAAACGGAGAGGTATCCCTGGGTCCACTCGGTAGGACATCATCATATGCGCAATGTGACCAAGGAGTTGATCACGGGATGATGTGTTACGGAACGAGTAAAGTGACTTGCCGGAAACGAGATTGAACAAGGTATTGGATACCGACGATCGAGTCTCGGGCAAGTAACATACCGATAGACAAAGGGAATTGTATACGGGATCGATTGAGTCCTTGACATCGTGGTTCATCCGATGAGATCATCGTGGAACATGTGGGAGCCAACATGGGTATCCAGATCCCGCTGTTGGTTATTGACCGGAGAACGTCTCGGTCATGTCTGCATGTCTCCCGAACCCGTAGGGTCTACACACTTAAGGTTCGATGATGCTAGGGTTATAAAGGAAGCTTGTATGTGGTTACCGAATGTTGTTCAGAGTCCCGGATGAGATCCCGGACGTCACGAGGAGTTCCGGAATGGTCCGGAGGTAAAGATTTATATATAGGAAGTCCTGTTTCGGCCATCGGGACAAGTTTCGGGGTCATCGGTATTGTACCGGGACCACCGGAAGGGTCCCGGGGGCCCACCGGGTGGGGCCACCTGCCCCGGGGGGCCACATGGGCTGTAGGGGGTGCGCCTTGGCCTACATGGGCCAAGGGCACCAGCCCCAAGAGGCCCATGCGCCTAGGGAACCCTAGAGGGAAGAGTCCTCAAGGGGGAAGGCACCTCCGAGGTGCCTTGGGGAGGATGGACTCCTCCCCCTCCTCTTGGCCGCCGCACAAGATGCCATCTGGAGGCTGGCCGCCGCCCCTTGGGGTGGGAAACCCTAAAGGGGGCGCAGCCCTCCCCTTCCCCTATATATATGAGGCCTAGGGGCTGCCCATAACACGCGATTTGATCTCTCGTTGGTGCAGCCCTGCCCCTCTCCCTCCTCCTCTTCTCCCATGGTGCTTGGCGAAGCCCTGCGGGATTGCCACGCTCCTCCAACACCACCACGCCGTTGTGCTGCTGCTGGATGGAGTCTTCCTCAACCTCTCCCTCTCTCCTTGCTGGATCAAGGCGTGGGAGACGTCATCGGGCTGTACGTGTGTTGAACGCGGAGGTGCTGTCCGTTCGGCACTTGATCATCGGTGATCTGAATCACGACGAGTACGACTCCATCAACCCCGTTCACTTGAACGCTTCCGCTTAGCGATCTACAAGGGTATGTAGATGAACTCTCCCCTTTCTACTCGTTGCTGGTCTCTCCATAGATAGATCTTGGTGTTACGTAGGAAATTTTTTGAATTTATGCTACGTTCCCCAACACTAGATACTCAAAACGTCCATAACCGAGGACACGGCTAATCATGATTAGTTTATACACTCTGCAGAGGTTTGCACACTCTTCCCCACAAGACTCGATCGCCTCCGTTAGATTTCTCGCACTACATGATGTTTGAGAAACGGATGACCGAGACATAGTCTTTCGGAAGCGCTAGCACCTTACATGCGGGTAGACTGGTACACCTACTTTCCCCTACATCTGCTAGTCTACCCGTAAGAGTTTGCACGACTTAATCAACTATGCCAGAGCCCATAATGGCTTGTGGCTGCACACGTAAGTTTCTAGTTTGAATAATCTCATGATCCCTTTGAGCCTGGTTGGCGGTCCGAAGAAATACAGGCAAGTCCTGATAGAAACCAGGTGCCTCAATCCACCCAGATGTGTGTTTAAGTTGCCACCTTAAATAAACCATTGATTAACAATCTCACATCTGTCATGGATACACTCACCCAATCCACGTCTACTAGCATAGCATGGCATAAAAAGCAAACATAGAAGTAACTCATAGGGGTTTGAAAATAAAACAGGTAATAGGTACTACCTCATCTACTTCCCATCCCACAATTTAATTAGATCCTAATCATGCAATTGTTTGAGAAATAGATCTAATGCATAAAAACTGGGTTTGAGAAAAGTATGATCAACGTGTTACTTGCCTTGCTGATGATCCGCAAAACCTAGAGACTCGAAGTAACAGGCGGCGCACTCCGGGTATTCTATCGCAGACAAACAAACAAACAAACATACAATAAGTACTCATCTAATGCACTGGTAAAACTCGAATAAAAGATCCAACCAGAATGTTCAACTTAAGAACTCCGGTTTGCAAAAAGAACCAAATCAAACAAACCAACGAAAGTCAAACGGCGAAAGAAAACAGCTTCGTTTTACTAATCTGGATCTAAGTCAAATTTTTTCAGAAGCAAAAACTTGTTTAAGTTGATTATTCGGAAAGAGGGTTTCGAGACGAAACTCCAGGCGCTTGAATCGCCTGATTCCGATAAACGAGCGAAAAGTTATACTAAAACGAAAATCGGATCTGGAATCGCGATCAGAAAAATCGCGGATTAAATCCGAGAAAAAGAAAAACGACGAACAGGCTGACGAACGAACGTTCGTTGACTAAACAGATCTGACGAATACGTTCGTTAAAACGAGCGAACGAGCGAACGCTCGCTATTTAACCGAACCGAAAAAATAAAACTGATCTAAAAAAATAAACCAAAAAAACAAAGAAAAAACCGGTCGGTTTTTTTATAAAAAACCGGCGACACGCGAATCGAGGCGGCGGCGAACCTCGGGCGGTGGGGTCGGCTGGCGGCGGCGGCGGCTCCGGCCAAGTCGGCGGCTCTGGCGGCGGCGGCTGGCGGCGGCGCGGCGCGGCGGCGGCGGTGGATCTGGCGGCGGCGCGGCGCGGCTGGCGGCTAGGGTTTCGGCGAAGTGGGCCGGCAGCGGCTTCGGGCTGGCGGGGCGGGCGGCTGGGCCTAGGGGGGGCTCAGGGCGGCGCTATTTAAAGGCGCCCCCGGGCGGAGTCCCGCTCGGGCACAGCCCGTAGGTCGGTTGCGTTTTTTTTAAATAATTCCGCGCAGAAGAAAAAGAAAAAGAAATACTAAACGGACTCCAAAAATCCCGAAATAAATTTTCCCTGGCTTCTAAAATCAAGCCGGACAAGATGAACATTTATTTGGGGCCTAAGCGCAATTTTGAAAAACGCACATTTTTTCTAAATTCAAATAAAAGGCGAAAAATTTCCAAAATAAAACTTATTTGATTTTTTTATTAAATCTTCATTATTTCTTTATTTTGGGAAAGTCATTTTATTCCCTCTCTGAATATTTGGTAGTAGAAATAATTGAAGATAAAATAAATAAAATCAATGATCCTATTTTCAAAATTTGAGAAAAACTCAAATAAGAAAATAACGAAATCCCCAACTCTCTCCGAGGGTCCTTGAGTTGCATAGAATTTCTAGGATCGAGCCAAAGATGCAACAAAATATGATATGCAATGATGATCTATGTATAACATTCCAAATTGAAAATTTGAGATGTTACAATAACTCCCCCAATCGATGCTGAACTGACTGAATCTGATGTATCTAATCAAGTTTCCGATGCAAACATACAAGCTCATGTTGTTCTTGAGCCTGAAGTGTCTAATGAACAGACTGCTAATGAAGGATTTGATGCAAACATTTTACATGCTCCTCGTGATGAACATATAGTGTCTAATGAGGGATCTAATGCAAGCATTTTGCAAGCTCATTGAAGGATTTAGTTTCTAATGATGATCTGCTATGTTGAGAGAGACAGAGATTTGCAGGCATTGATCACAAGCAAATTATAGTGCATTTTCATAGCTTGAGGAAACGTCGAGGCCATCTACTAGAAAGTCCTCGTATCATGACAACATAGCATAAATACTTTTCTAATCTGTTGTTTGAAACTATTGGCATACTTGTGCAGGATAGATATATTGATATGCAGTTTGCGCACTAGTTGTAAGTACAATTACACTTCGATATTTTCAGCCAGAGAACGAATAATTCAAGCAGGTACAGACCATGGTTGTAGTCCTTGTACACCATGTTGCATTTTGTGTTTTTTGGTGCTTGCATCATTTAGTGTTTATAATCTGAACTACTTTGGATCATTAGCTGGTTTTCAAAGTGCATGTAGCTTCACATTTCTCAAGTTATGTTGATTTCCGGAGTGCAAGTGCCTTCATATTTTTTAAGTTAAATGTTCGCCCTTGGTAACTTGAATTCGTGGATCCTCCACTGCACACAAATCATACACGAATGCCAGTATGAATTAAATGAAATGTAGGGACTTACGCTAGCTCGTTGTACATGCTCACTACAGCTCTGCTTGCGCTTGGGATGTTCCATGTACAAGTCCATGTTACCAATTGCTTGGATGTGCATGCCTTGTGCTCCTTGCATCCCCCTCTGCATTTTTGTCACGGCGAATGGTTGATAAAATAAGAGGAATCGACCTTGATGTTGTGCCGGAGGACAGATACTTACAAGGTTATACGTGTGTGCAGTGTACCAGATCCCGTGGCGCCGTCATGCTTCGCTAATAATGGATTTTCTTGTTTCAGATGATACCTCCAGAAGAAATAAGAGTTAAAGTCAGAGTTGCATAGGCATGTAAGCTAAGAGAGCAATGAAAGGATATCCAAACATCGTCGGAACAGTGCACAAGGGAGTGATGTGTGGATACCTAGTTCGGGCCGGCGTTTGGGCATGCTCGCCTAGCTAGAGTGCGGGTCACTTCAGAGCCGTTGAGGGTGATGCGCTGGAGTTGGCTGGCCACGCACGGATGCAGATCTTGAGTGGCAGCGGAGCGCTACGATGCGGTGGATGAGACTGTTGGTGAAGCCCCAACGGCCTCGGGGGGCGGAGGTGCGACGATGTGCTCGGTGAAGTAGCCCCGATGAGCTGGGAGACAACATCGGTGAAGCAAACCTGATGCGGTGGAACTCGGTGTCTGTGATGCACGTCGGTTGTGGCGGCCGACATTGTTGGTGGACCACCCGGTGCGGTGGACGAGGGCGTAGATGAGGTAGCTCCGGTGCAGTGGTGAAGCACAACCATCGTCTTCGTCGTTGTCATCCGGCACAGAGGTGGGGAAAGAGACGAGATGAGGGGCGATTCAAACTTTGCTTGGTTTGGCGGAGAATTAGGGATTTGAGCAATCTGGGAGCGGAAGGGGACGATGGAGAAGAGAGATTTTGCAGGGCTGGAATTGGGGCCGCCAGATATTTCAATCTGAAATGTGGATGCATGAACTTATTTTGTCATCATCCTTTTGGGGGTTTGGGGGGAGTGGGGAGGGGGGAGGTGGGTGGGTGGGTGGGTGGCTGGGTGCTACGCGTCCGTCCGACACACGCGACCACCCCGACAGGACTATGCTTCGGTGCCTTAAGGCATCTGCCTTTGTGTCCATGACCTGTGGGTCCAGAAGGTGGTTGACCCACATGTCAGTGACCCAAAGGCACGTGCCCTCAAGGCACCGAAGCAGCGTCCACCCCAACACGACCCTGGTCTGCCGGGTGCGCCTACATTTGAGAATGCAAAGGAATCTTCTTTCATTTGCAAACGAATCTGTATGTATTACCATGCCCGCGTTTTCCTTGCAATAATTAGTCATTCAAAACGAGATACTCCCTCCGTTCACTTTTGTAAGTCGTTTCAGACAACTTAAAATGAACTATTTTGCACATTGTCTAAAATGTCTTCAAGGTCTTATAAAAGTGAACAGAGGGAGTACTATAGATTAATTAATGAGGAGTTATTTGAAAAAAAATCGAAATGGTATCCACGCTAACATGGATTAGAGTGTGTGTCACATAATTAGTTATTTGAATTAGAGTGTGTGTCACGTAGCGATCTCCAATTCTAACGTGGATTTCGCATTTCACTGTATCCATGCTACTTTTTTTAATACAAATTCATATGTATATGATGAACACCATGGTAGTGAGAAAACTTTTGGATGGATTCAAACATATGACCTACAAAAAAGCACAACAAATTGAGTCAGTGCCAACTTTTCGAAACTTAGTATGGCACAAATTCGAAATAATTACCCGTGTGCATGGTCCTCGGTTCAAATCTTACAATGTACACCGAATTGAAACATCGATATTAAGTCTCGTACTATGTACATTTAAATG
>NC_041381.1:133879124-133943405 GCF_002162155.2 Triticum dicoccoides
CGAGCTCTCTCTCTCTCCACTCCCCCTCTCACTCTCTCGCGCTAAATACATGCATTGCCTATCTAGCCCCCAACCTCTTGTGCGCACACACGTTGTATATCCAGGTCACTCCTTCGAGGCTGTCTCCCTCTTTCTTCCGCACGGCGGGCCACACTCGCTCAATCTCACTCTCTTTATCCGAGTCTCGTTTAACCTCGTTTTCTTTCACACACAAATGATATATCTCCCTGTTCGGGCCTCAATCGGCACACTCTATACTCTCTCACGCAGATTGTCTATCTAGGTCAGTCCATCCAAGCCGCCGCCACTCTTTTGACCTCATGGCGGGCCATGCTCACTCAATCTCTCTCTCTCTCTCTCTTTCTCTCTCTCTCTCTCTCTCTCTCTCAATCTCTCTTTGTATGTCTCGATTGACCTTGCTCTTTCTCGGACAAAAACGATATATCACCATGTTTGAGCCCAATTCGACCGATTCACATTGTATACTCTCTCACGCACATTGTCTATCTAGGTCACTCTCTCCAACCCGTCTCACTCTTTCGATCGCACGGCGACCCTATGTGATCGATTGACCTTGCTTCCTCCCACGCACAAAATATATCTACACGTCTGTGATTGGATCATCTCTCAAGCTCTATCTTACAGCCCTCACCCTTGCCAAAAGCTCAATCGGACAATATCTCTCCAGAGCATATATATCTCTTCAATGAATGTCGAACCACACTCACTTTGTCTCTCTATCTATATGTCTCTTGATTGACCTCGCTTTCTCACACCGTATCTTCCACGCATTGAAGCTACTACCTCTCCATCCCTTGCAAAGCCGGAGCTATTTACATTGTGAGGGGCACTCCAACCTTAGATTAATTTGTGTAGGCATTTATTCCGGTCGGTTTAGATTATATTTTCGTAGCATTCGGCCCACAACTACTCCAAACACCATTGCAACCCCAGCAACTCCCCTAGTTGATTTCCCTCTGGATCGGTCATCGCTCTCTCGCACGTCCTTTCTCGCCTTCAACGTCGCACCATGGTATTATTTCAAAAAACTATGTTGTTCTCTTTAATTATTATAAATAAGCTACAAAACTACACACCGATAGTCCACTTGGAATGGAACAAATTTTGACCCACAAATTAAAGTGCTACAAACTACACACCGAGGGGCCCACATGTCATGAAACAAATTTGGACCCATGTACAAATTAAAAAATAAAGGACGAGGATCGAACATGCGACCGGGCTTCAAGCCGCACGTCAATAGGCAACATACGTAGAACAGCAATGTTTGTTGTACCCCCCTTTGTTCACATAATGTTTTTATATTACCACATCCTATTTAATGGATAACATGTAATATTATTTTTAGTACTATTCGCCTTCACTTACTGGTGGGTTCCATGTGTGCTCTCTCTCTCGTCCCCTTCTGCATTTAGACGCACGGGCAAACATGGAGAACTCGCGGGCGATGTTGCCATTGACCATATCTGGACGCGTTCACAAGTCACGGCACCAGTTTCACGTACTAGCAGCACTAGTCAGTGTGTACGTGCAATGCACGTTAATTTGGAAGTATATTAAGTGCATGTGGATATTAAGTACTAGGATATTATTTGCGTGTTATTATGTGATTAGCACTATTTTTGACATGAAATTAACTGCACGCTAAACATGTTGAGCGCTCGACATTGAAGTAGTCTAGGTCGTTGGATGACAAGGAATACATGTGGCTTGATGATGTTTTATATTTAATTTCATACGGCTCTAGTAGAACATTCAATCGATCAAACCATAGGTTTCGTTCAGTCTGACTCTGACTTTAATGTATATGACAATCGATATAAAATAAACGGAAATGATAAACGTTTGGATTTTAAGCATGGCAATCCGAACGTTTTTCATGGCAAATTTAGATTACGCGGCGGCGGCGGGGGTATCTTGCGGTGGGAAGCGTCTCCTCTGCCGTGCTCTCTGTGTTGTCGGGCCACTGACCGACGGCGACGGCGGCGTCTTGCGCCGTTGTTGGCGTACTCCTGGACGTTGGCCTGGCTTCAAGGAAGGCCAAAATGTTCTGGACTTCAGAGTGAGTCAACTGGCGGGAGGAAGCGACTGGCGTTGGTGCAAGGAAGCGGTCGACGGTAGCCATCCATTCCGCTGAGGGGGGCACTGGCACCCGCGCGGGGACATGCGCTATCAATGGCGCGGCAGAGACATTCGTGTGCATGGGCACCAGCACGGGCGCGCACGTCAGTGCACGCGCAGGCGCTAGCAGGTGCACGGGCACCGGCACGGGCGTGCGCGTCAGTGCATGCGCAGGCGCATGCGCTGGCAGGTGCACGGGCGCGTGAAAGTCAGCGGGGACCTCGTGGAACCCCGTGGGATCAAGCTCGGCGACAATGTGCGGCTCCCAGCCCATCAATGCCATGGGGTTGGGCGCTGGCGCAGTCGGGGCGACGGGAGCCGGAACGGGAGCGGGGACAGGCGTGACGTCTTCCCGCAAGGCCAGTTCAAGCTCATCCCAAAGGGCCTTATGTTCTTGAGACTCCGGCTGGGTGTCTTCCTCAGGAAACTGGAACACTAAGGGCAGACCATCATGATGCGGCATGGCGTACATTTAGGTCAGGCTAGTTGGAGGTAGACGACAGGAGAATCAGAGAGGAAGAGAGAAGATTATAGCGATACCAGGTAGTGCGGGGTTGATTTTAAACTCTGGCGCTGGTGACATTAAAAGTGGGAGCAGTTGGGACGAAGGTGGGCAGCGGAGCCTGGTCAAAGGGCTCGCCTCCCGGTAGCCTGCACAGCGGTCTGCTCGCACGCCTCCCTGTCAACCGGCACAGCGGTCTTCTCGCACGCCTCCCGTCGACTCACACGCTTGCTCGGACGGCACCTGCCGATGAGAAGCGGGGACTCGTGGTGGCACGTAAATGCCCACGGTTTCAATAGTGAAAGAGTTCGCCTTAACATGACAGGTCTTTGTTCCAAAATACCTTGGCTCTTCATTTGTGCAACTTGTCATAAGCAGCTTGTCTCAAATTGAAGAAAAAACTTACGAAGTAATATTTGTGTCATATCACGTGACCATGCTCAGTTTCAAGAATTTATGCTCACTTTTGGATTTTCTGAAATTTAAGATCCAGGATTCGAAACAATATCATAACCTGCATCATGCAATAAATTTTCAAGCCATACATCTGTCCTGTTGTATTTCTTAAGAAAGGATTTGGTCAAACATTTTGCTTAGTTAGACTTTAGACAAGTTATATATGCAGAGTAAAAGGATAATCCCTCCGTACCAGTGCATTGCCTGATATATTAACTCAAGTACTAGGCACGAACAAACGGGCTCAATTCTGTGCTTGTCCTGGTGTAGTTGTAGTAGTACTAGGCAATGCAGTTGACGGGTGACCTTGACGAGCGGCGACCGAGGGAATTGAACCGTGCTCGGCACGGTAGGTAATGTTGTCTAGTTACTAAAGCATCCCTTCGATGTTCATTGGTAGTCATTATGGACTGGGGACATGAGGGGATTTCTTAGGGCTGGAATTCTGGCCGCCAGATATTTCGACTTGAAACGCTGAGGCTCGACTGGTTGGGGTTTCCTAATGTGCGTACCACGCACGCCACCGAAGGACATGAGCCCAGTTTTTTTTATTTTTTTATTTTTAGGATCAACACGAGCCAAGGTCTGGCTGGTACGCCGTTGGGTCCTACCATTCAAGAATACGAAAGGAACCTTTTAAATTGCCAAACGAATCTATGTGTATTACAATAACCTCCGGGGGCTTCGGCGGCAGGAGCAAGTTCCTTGGCAGCAGTCGCCACAACTGCTTCCCGGTAGAGTTGGTCAGTGCAGATCAGCGCAGCCTTCTTGTCAGAGGGGACGGTGATGATGGTCATCGGCCCAGGCATCTTCAGCGTGTTATAGGCGTAGTGTGACGCCGCCATGAACTTGGCTAGTGTCGGGGGCCGAGGATCCCATTGTAGGGCAAGGGGATCTCGGCTACATCAAAGACAATCCTCTTCATCTTGTAGTTCGACTCGCCTCCAAATGTCACGGGCAGCATGACCTTACCCTTCGGCTGACTCCTTCCTAGGTTGACCCCTTAAAATGTGCCCATCTCTTCGAGGTCTCCATCAGGAATCTGCAGCCTTTTGACCACAACATGTGAGATCAAGTTTAGACCGGCCCCACCATCAACTAGCATCTTCGTCACCTTGAGGTTGCGTATCATTTGTGAAACCAACAATGGAAGATACCCGACCGTAGTTGTGCGATTAGGGTGGTCCTCGGTGTCAAAAATGATAGGCGTGCTGGACCACTTCAGTGGCTTCTGAGCGTCGAATGATGGCTCTGCCGCTGCGACCTCACGCGCTCACTACTTGAGCTAGCGGTGAGAGGTGTGCAGCGAGGCGCCACTGTCAACGCACATGGCCTCGATAGCTTTCTGAAACTCATGCTCGCCGGACCCGTCGTCCTCATCATGATCATTTTCTTCATGTTTCTTGTCGCGGCCCTGGGCGGGCCTCTCTTGCTGGTTATCCTTGCCGTCACGGCCGCCTTGGCCGCCATGCTTCTTGCCAGATCCTTCGGCACCATCCTGACCCTTCTCGTTGTCCTGCCTCTCATATTCAGCTTTTTTCTTCTTAACAAGCAGCTCAACTTGTCGACGGTTCTGGAGGTCGTGGCCCTTGGTGCAGTGGATCTTGCAGTACTGCTTGTCGGAGCTTCCTGGCTTGTCGGCAGCCGCCAAGGCCCGGCAAGCGGCGCACCCGGCAATTTCCTTGTCGGGGTCGCTTGCCTTGGCCTTCTTGGCAGCGCCGGTGTCGTCGGATCCCTCGACAGCAAGCACGCCTTGCCCTTGCGCTTTCTGTTGCGGCGCCAGCCCTTCTTCATCGAGGCGGCGGTGTCTTCGTCTGTGGAGTCGGTTTCTGCACCAGCGTCCTTGTTGGGGTACTTCCTCCCCTCTTCAGCTCGAGCGCACCTATCGGCCAGAACATAAAGTTCGGCCACATCTTTGACCTTGTTCATCGCCAGCTCTTCACGCATCTTGCGGTTGCGCACATTCTGATGGAATGGGCTGATCACGGTGGTGGGATGAATGTCTGGGATGTTGTATTGCACCCGGTTGAACCTCTGTATGTACTTGTGCAGGTGTTCGCCTTCCTTCTGGGGGATGATATGAAAATCGCTTGCCTGGCCATGAGCTTGATGGCCCCCAGTGAAGGCGCCAATGAACTCATGACACAAATCCGACCAAGAAGAAATGGAATCCGCCGACAAGTGCATCAACCATGACATGACATTGGGCTTAAGTGCCAACGGGAAGTAATTGGCAAGCACCTTGTCATCGCGGGCTCCAGCAGCTTGCACCGCGATGGTGTAGATGCTGAGGAACTCCGACGGGTGAGTCTTGCCGTTGTACTTCTCGCCAACGTCGGGCTTGAACATGCGGTAGGAGGGCCACTGGAACTGCCGCAGCTCACGGGTAAAGGATGGGCAACCCACCTCGTAGGGTAGGCCACCATAGCCTCCCGGTGCCGGGTGGTCCATAGTGGGCCCTACCCGCCTATCTGACTGGTGGCGTGCTTCATGCCAGCGTTCGATTGTGGTTCGAGTGTCTCCAAGGGCTCGCTCCCAAAGAACTTGGCGCTGATCGCGGTGGGTCTGTGGGTCGGACGATGCTATGGAAATGTTATCACAAGCACCATCACGACGGACCGACACCCGTGGTAACTGGCATGGGGGAGGAGAGTGCACCATGGCTGCATCACCTCCGGTCCTTCCACCACTGGCATGCGGTGGCTCGACGGAGCGTCAGCCTAAGGGCCCCTCTGGTCGCGGCTCATCTTTGTTGGCGATGCCGACGAGGCTCCGGATGGTGGCTCTCCACTCGTCGAGCTTTTCCGCAGTAGGAGGAAAGTCAAGGAGCAGTTTCACGCGCGTGCCAAAGCTTCTGCTGGCGTGGGCGGCGGCGAAAGCTGCGTGGACCGTGACACGCTCCGACTTCTAACCACATTAGAAGGAGCTCTATCACGGCCTTGCGGTTGTACGCCATTTTCGCCAGCACTTCGGCATGTGTGCTGGCCTCCTTCATCCTGCGAAGGATGCGCATGACTCTTCCCATGGCGGCACCCGGGGTCACCAGCGTGGTGACACTGCTCATCGCGCACAACTTGGGAAGAGCGCGTCGTGGGCGGCGGCGTAGGTGTCTTGGAGGTCGCCGCGCTGCCGGTAGGTGGCACAGTGCCACCCTTGGAGGGCCCCGTGCCGCCTGCGGGGGGGGCCAGCTCCGCCTTTGGATTTGGCGGCGTGCAGCCCGTCGTCTTGCGCATGAACAACGCCGCTCGCCAGACTTTGACTACCAGAGCAATGTGGGTGTTCGTGGGCCGCGCCTCGTCTTCCGTTCATGACCGCCCTGCTATTTGCCCGCACTGGTACGGGTCTTCCGGCTCTAGATGAACCGATCGCCATCGTCGTCTTCTTCTTGGGAGCCATGGCGATGAGGAACTGCTAGACTAATTGCTAGACCAGATTTTCACAGTTGGGCCCCCTTCCTGGCACGCCAAAGATGTCGGTGGAAAACGGCACCTATGGGATCACTGGAATCCCTACTACGGTCGGCGGGCGCGAGGCTGTGGAAAGAGCGGGTCTAGGAGTCAGCACAAAGATCGTTTACCCAGGTTCGGGCCGCGAGGATGCGTAATACCCTAGTCCTGCTTTGGTGTATATTTGAGTGTTCTTGAGTTCTTGAACTAGCTACGGCGTGTGACTGATAACCCACAAGTATAGGGGATCGCAACAGTTTTCATGGGTAGAGTATTCAACCCAAATTTATTGATTCGACACAAGGGGAGACAAAGAATATTCTCAAGTATTAGCAGTTGAGTTGTCAATTCAACCACACTTGGATAACTTAGTATCTGCAGCAAAGTATTTAGTAGCAAAGTAGTATGATAGTAATGGTAACAGTAGCAACGGAAAAGTATAAGCAAAGCACAATATATGAAAAGCTCGTAGGCATTGGATCAGTGATGGATAATTATGTCGGATGCAATTACTCATGTAATAGTTATAACATAGGGTGACACAGAACTAGCTCCAGTTCATCAATGTAATGTAGGCATGTATTCCGAATATAGTCATATGTGCTTATGGAAAAGAACTTGCATGGCATCTTTTGTCCTACCCTCCCGTGGCAGCGGGGTCCTAATGGAAACTAAGGGATATTAAGGCCTCCTTTTAATAGAGTACCGGACCAAAGCATTAGCACTTAGTGAATACATTAACTCCTCAAACTACGGTCTTCACTGAGAAGTATCCCGATTATTGTCACTTCGGGGTTGTCGGATCATAACACATAATAGGTGACTATAGACTTGCAAGATAGGATCAAGAACTCACATATATTCATGAAAACATAATAGGTTCAGATCTGAAATCATGGCACTCGGGCCCTAGTGACAAGCATTAAGCATAGCAAAGTCATAGCAACATCAATCTCAGAACATAGTGGATACTAGGGATCAAACCCTAACAAAACTAACTTGATTACATGGTAAATCTCATCCAACCCATCACCGTCCAGCAAGCCTACGGTGGAATTACTCACGCACGGTGGTGAGCATCATCAAATTGGTGATGGAGGATGGTTGATGATGATGACGACGACGAATCCCCCTCTCCGGTGCCCTGAACGGACTCCAGATTAGCCCTCCCGAGAGAGATTAGGGCTTGGCGGCGGCTCCGTATCGTAAAACGCGAAGAAACTTTCTCTCTGATTTTTTTATCCATGAAAGCAAATATATAGAGTTGGAGTTGAGGTCGGTGGACATCTAGGGGGCCCACGAGGCAGGGGCGCACCCAGGGGGAGGGGCGCGCCCCCCACCCTCGTGGACAGGGTGTGGGCCCCCTGGCCTTAATTCTTTCGCCAGTATTTTTTATATTTTCCAAAAGTAATCTCCGTGGATTTTCAGGTCATTCCGAGAACTTTTGTTTTCTACACAAAAATAACACCATGGCAGTTCTGCTGAAAATAGCATTAGTCTGGGTTAGTTCCATTCAAATCATGCAAGTTAGAGTCCAAAACAAGGGCAAAATTGTTTGGAAAAGTAGATATGTTGGAGACGTATCAGCGACCAGTTCAAAAGATCTGAATCCTCCCTCCGTATGCCTCGGGCCTCCTTTTATAGTTCAAAGGGGACGCCATAGTGGCACATAGGAGGTGGAAAGCGTATATAGTTTGCAAGCTTATCACCTGACATCACAGGACAAAACGCATTAAATGCGCTACTTAGGTGTCCTATTGCTTCATTGGGGATGGCAACAAAGACAGTCCCATCCGTCGCCGCGTCGCCTTGCTTCAACACGCATCCAGGCCAACAAGGCGTGCAGTGCCATGTAAGCTGGCAGGCTACTGAGCTGGTGTGGTGGCAGGTGCTTGACTAGTTGGCTTAGGAGCCATGTACTGCCACGTGGGTACTTGCTTAGTTGGTGGGTCAGCCGCTGAGCTGGGTTGGCGACGGGGCGGCAAAGCCTTGCCACGGTCTTGCTAATATTCCCGGCAAGGGTCTTGCCGGGGAATTGCGAGCGCCCTCGACAAGAGTCTTGTCGGGGCCTCATGGGTATCTTCGTCATGAGCCTTGCCGGGGCTTCGTGGGCATCCTCGACAAGGAGCCTCGCTGTTGTTTTATCTTCTGGTTCCTATCTAGGCCTCGCAGGCCCTTTGTATTCACAAAGATATGCATGCCACTATGCAGGCCCCCTCCCGAGCTTTGGTTCCAATGTTGTCGATAGTGTCGGGACAATCAGGCTCAAGGGTGGTGGCCTTGCTGGCATTGGGTAAGTTGCCCCAGCAAGGCTCTTGCCGGGGCTGCGTAGGCCACCCCGGCAAGGGTCTTGCCGAGGGGAAGCCTATCTTGTCGCTTTACCTTTTGCACCCATGGTTTGAGCGCCTCTTCGGTAGTCTTGTACTTTTGCTTCCTTCCTCTGCCCCGCTAAGCATGGTCATAGGTGTGGCTCTGACTGCCCGTGCACAAGTAAAGGGGTACAAAGAGGGCCCCTACTTTTGTACACCGACAGTCCACCAACTTAAGTCTTGTCCGGTCTGTTGGATGCTCTGACAACATTGCTAACGGTGGAGGTTAATCTAGCGAATCAAACTCAGCATAACGCGGAGGTTGCAAAACTGCGTGATGAAATATCACAAGCTAAGGAGGATCTAAACACGGATAACACCCGGATGGCAACGGAGCGGGCCGCCTTACAAAGGGAGGCAGAACGGCTTCAGGCAGAGAGCTTCCGCTTAAGCCTAGACCGGGACGCATCAATGTTGTCTTCAACAGAAGGCATGTGAGTAGGCTACCCCCGACTTATGATGTGAGGAACCTTATCAACACGCCTTGGGCAGGAATCAGTAACCCGCCTGGTGTGGATCGGGCCGTTGAGGCGCCGACGGCTGCAGAACCGGTTCAGCCACGAGCCGCAGACCCCCCACGTCTGAACATGACCCCTCCTCAGCACGTTCCAACACCTCCGGGGCATTTTTCTAACCCCTTGGATAACATGATAGCTACGGCTACTCGACTGGCGGCTCTCCTAGCTCAGGATGAGTCGCCAGCGGCAATGGAAATACGGCGAGTGATATGTCTCCAACGTATCTATAATTTATGAAGTATTCATGCCATATTTACAATAGTTTTATATGATTTTGGTATGATTTGATTAGAACTAACCCGGACTGACGTTGTTTTCAGCAGAACTACCGTGGTGTTGTTTTTGTGCAGAAATAAAAGTTCTCGGAATGCGCTGAAAATCAACGGAGAATTCTTCTGGAAAATATAAAAAATATTGGAACAAAGAGTTACGGGAGGGGAGTCCCGTGGGCCCCACAAGGGTGAGGGTGCGCCCCTATGTCTCGTGGACTTCCCGTGGGCCCCCTGACCTATTCTCGACACCAACCTCTCATATAAATGCCCAAACCTCCAGAAAATAACCCAGATCGGAAGGTTCGCCGCCACAAGCCTCTGTAGCCACGAGAAATCAATCTAGGACCTCTTTGGCACCCTGTCGGAGGGGGCCATCATCACCGGAGGCCATGGGGAAGGATCTTGGAGGGGCCATCATCGCCATGAAGGCCAAGGACTAGAGGGGGAACCTCTCCCCATCCAGGGGGAAGCCATGGAGGAGGAAGCACAAGCGGGAGAACCTCTCCTCCTCTCTCTCGGTGGCGCCGGAGTGCCATCGGGAGGGGAATCATCGTCGCGGTGATTGTCTTCATCAACATCACCATCCTCATCTCTTTTACGTGGTCCATTCTCCCACACCCCGCTGTAATCCCTACTTGAACATGGTGCTTTATGCCACATATTATGATCCAATGATGTGTTGCCATCCTATGATGTTTTGAGTAGATATCCTTTGTCATTGGGTTGATTGATGATCTAGATTGGTATGAGTTGTATGTTTTATTTTGGTGTTGTCCTATTGTGCCCTCCGTTTCGCGCAAGCGTGAGGGATTCCTGCTGCAGGGTGTTGCAATACGTTCATGATCCGCTTATAGTGGGTTGCTTGAGTGACGGAAGCATAAACCCGAGTAAGGGGGTTGTTTCATATGGGATAAAGGGGACTTGATATGTTAATGCTATGGTTGGGTTTTACCTTAATGATCTTTAGTAGTTGTGGATGTTTGCTAGAGTTCCAATCATAAGTGCATACGATCCAAGAAGAAAAAGTATGTTAGCTTATGCCTCTCACTCATAGAAATTGCAATGACGACTACCGGTCTTGTTAACAATTGCCTAGGATAATTCCGCACACTGACCCATCATTATTCCGCACTCGCTATTTATAATATTTAGTAATATATTCTAACTTTATGATAACATCACCTAATTTTATATTTTAGCTCTCCGATATCATGCAAAGTTATCCTCTTCATACCACTGGTACACGTCGGTGCTATACAAACGGTTTTAAACCCCTTTCCGCGACGGCATTTGGAACTGTCGCCAAGTGAGTGTGGGCGATAGGGGGTCCTTCCCACATGACCCAGAAACCGTCGGGGATAGGCCCTCCTGGCACACAAGCTGGCTCGTGTATGATCGGGCGAGGCATGGAAACCCAATTGTTTCTGTTCGTATGTACATCCCACATGGTGAATCCCAGAAAAACATTTCCGTTCGTATGTATATCACACGCAGTCAATCCAAGGAGTATGTTTTCATTCTTATGTACATCCCAAACGATTAGGCCGCTATAGTCATGTGAAAAAGGTGGACATCAACATTTAATCTGTCGATATGTTTGTGATAGGTACGTTATCGCACACGGTTTAAGAATGTAAAATGTGTGCAGTGCCTCTACTAACGCCAATGTGTACATTTTCGTAACTGTGTGTGATTGGTATTCCTATCACACACGCATACTGGTTTGAAACGTTTGTCGTATTACCATGAATCACACACACATATGAGACGAAACCGTGTGTGCGTCCGAAGGGCATCGGAAACGTTTCACGTCAAAGAACCGTCTATTTTCTTTTTTCATCGTACACGCTGATTTCTTTCTAACCGTGTGCACATTATTTTATTCGCTCCTGTAGATTTTTTTGACTGTTATTTATTATTCGAATTGGAATTTTTGAAATATGGAACATGCAATTCAAATTCTCAGCACAATGGTTCAACAATGAATCCATAACTAAAATTGTCGGTACAATATGTTCAGTAATTACAGGATTAGACAACACTTAACTATGATGAACCACAATATTTATAGGCGGTAAAGGTGAAGAGACAAGTGTAAATCATTTTGACTGCCGATGTTGTTGAAGAAGGGGAATGCCCATAATGTGCCTTCCTACATGCCATAGGCACGAACAACTTTTGTCCAACCCCTTGTGACGATCGCCCGCTCATCCTTCACCGCCTTCAGGAGGACTTCTAGAGCATTATCATGGTAGCATGAATTATATACGTTAACCTTAGTTGCCTCCACTCCGGTCATGTAGTTTGCAAGGTAATCGTCAGTAAATAGCTTCGGAAACCACTGAAAAGAGAAAAATATCATATCATGAGGTCTAATAGAATAACCAGTAAATGTTAGAAGCAACCAGTAAATGTTAGTAGCTAAATGAGATAGCACAAATGATGTAAAATACAACTACCTACATTCCTAACTATAATTATTTTTAGAGATTTCAATATGAACTACATACGGATGTATATAGAATTATAGATATAGTTTAGATTAGAATCTAGATTCACTCATTTTGCTCCTTATGTACTCTATATTGGAATCTCTAGAAATACTTAAATTTAGGAATAGATGGTGTATAAGACATGGGATGCATCTAACCTCGACGGCAAACAACAACATCCCCCATTGTAGCCATGTGTAAGTACATGGAAAGCCAATGTTAACTACAATAGGGTTAACATGCATCAAAAATAGCAAATAGTAATAAAACGGCATCATCTGTAGTGATATCTTCATCGCGAATGAGTAGCACGGTAGCAAAGGGACGGATTAAAAAATGGATACAACTGTTAATTGCAACAGGCTTAATAGCATCCTAATTCATGTTTTGTAAGTTTGTAGACATTGAAATACAACTATTTAAAAATGGATACAACTATTAATTGCAACAGGCTTAATGGCCATTGAAATCGGTACTGATAAAAATGCAATTGGCAGAGTTAAACATCACAAGGCAGGTGCTGCCAGAGCAGATAATGGACCAGTTGTCTATAAAAAGGTAGGGGAACTAGCTAAAACGTGTTAGGCATGTTTACTACAAGATGCTTAAGACATCGACCGTACAAAACATAGCCATTAATTGCAACTGGTATTGGTAAGATTGAACTGGTGAGTTCATACTTGGTAAGTCCTGAGAGGTACTTGCTGGGGCACTTCATCTTGGCCAGAGCCCGCCCAAAGTCAGCGGCGGCGGAGGCAAGCTCTTCCTCCGGGTCGAAGCGTGGATCAGTGCTCCCGACATGTGTACCTACAAGAAGCAAGTAAATGTTAGAAGCCAAACTGCAATTGCACAAATAATGTAAAATACTGTAAGACATGGGATGCAACTAGCCTCGACGGCAAACAACAGCATCGCCTGTTGTGGCCCTGTGTAAGTACATTGATAGGCATGTTAAGTACAACAGGGTTAGCATCCACCAAAAATAGCAAATGGGCAGCATCTCTATTATATCTTCATTGCGGAGAGTAGCATGGTAGCAAAGTTTGTTGCTGGTATTGGTAAAACTGAACTGAACAGTTAATACTTGAACAACACAGTGTGCAGTACTGAAATAAACAAGGCACGAACATGCTTAATACATCAACCATACAAAACATAGCCATTGCAAGTGGTATTGGTAAGATTTAGCTGGTTAGATCATACCTGTTAAGTCCTGGGGGGTAGTCGTTGGGGCACTTCTTCTCGGCCAAAGCCTGCACCATGTCGGCGGCGGTGGAGGCAAGGTGTTCCTCCGGGTCAACACGCACAGCGTCCATTGCGCCATGGACCGCCATCAGCTCCTCGACCTCCACGAGATATGTGGTTGGGCTTGCGTGGTGATGCTTTGTAGGTAGGGACGGTGGGGATTTGGAGGCATGAGGATGTTTCACAGGCACCATTTAAGCAATCAGGCTGGTGCCATGATGGAGATTGGTGGGTTACCTGACTGGATCCGAGCATAACGTAGATTTGGGGGAGATACTGAGGAAATTTGATGGGTGGGGATGTGGTTGGAGGAATAAATTCTGAAATCGTGTGCCTAATGAAAATTTCGCTGCGAAACTTGAAACTTGGGTGGGGGAAACACACAACGCAGACGAAGCGCATAAAATACTCGTGTGCAAGAAAACAGAAAATTGGCAGTTCCCATCTCCAAAAGAATGTACACGTGTAGTCGATTTTTTTCCGTCAAGCAAAAAAACGCACACGGGTACGACATAGAAACCGTGTGTTTTGTGATCTTCTAATGATTAACGCAAAAAAGCGCACATGGTCACACCTGCTAATCAATGCTCAAAGCCCTCAAAGGATGCTCATTATACGTTAATACTACAAACTTAAAGTACTACTGGTAATTTGCTCTAATACTACAAACTTAAACTACTTCTCACATGCTGCCATCGGGGCATGCTGGCCAGACGCCGGCGTTCTCCTTCCCGGCCTTGTAGGCGGCAGCCAACTGTGCTTCGATCTTCGCCAAGCTCTCGTCATCACGGCATGCGGCCTCTTCTTTATTGCGGTGGTGGGACTCTCTTTTCTTGACTGCTTTCTGCCTTTTCTGATCCTCCTGTGCGGCTTTGGCCATCTCTAGATCCACCGCCCATTCGGCCATGGCAGCCTCAAAGTCCGCCCACATAACTCTATGGCTGGCGGCGGCGATGAACTCAATGCAGCGAGATGTCGTCGCTTCCTTACCATGTGTGCGGTCACGGGCGGCGAGGAACGCGGCGCGGCGGGATGCCATCGCTTCCTTACCGGTTAATGTGCATCGCGGTGCCATGAACGACGCTTGGAGAGAGCTTTGGGACGGAGGGGCTGGGCAGCCGTACAGTGCGGTGGATTTTAAGAGCTCAACGACAAACAACAAAGGAAATTAGGCTTCCCTTACAATTTTGCTCGTTCATTATCGCGCACGGTTCATCTCAGTCGCTTCCGGAAACAATGTGCGTTGAGGCTACTGTGTGTTGAGCGTTATGATTGCCCGGAACCCCAGCCATGCGGATCGCGTGTGTGCACCATAGGATGTGCCACGATCAAATGACAATCCACGTCCCTCACATCACATCCGTGTAGCTGTAGCTAGATTGGATTTATATGCGCCAAATGCCTAGAAAACGCACATAATCCCTTAAATATGGTAAATGAGCCTGAAAAATGCCAAATTTGAACACGGTGATTTGCAGGGTGTATGTTCTTTGTAGAAAAAAAACTCCAGGGTAAAAAACAAAGAAAAATTTGGATTCCCCTTCAATCTTCGTGATTTCCCTCTCGAAGGCATGGAACTTCCCCGGCGATGGTTCGATTTATGAAGGGCGTGCATGATGACATAAGCCAAACCTTCTCAAATTTTCACCAGGGCATGGTGAGGGCATACCATGGCACCATGCCAGGCGTCATGTTTTTCAATCATTTATTTCATTTTTTTCTATAGTTGAAAACCCAATAAACAAACGTTTGTGGTTGACTATTGC
Source organism: Triticum dicoccoides (assembly GCF_002162155.2). NCBI lineage: Eukaryota > Viridiplantae > Streptophyta > Magnoliopsida > Poales > Poaceae > Triticum > Triticum dicoccoides. The sequence goes on from NC_041381.1 coordinate 133,894,333, forward strand.
CACACATTTCATCGAAATATCTGTCCATTCCTTGTAAAAGGCATAAATTTACTAAATGGCACGAGCATCATTTTCCAAAACGTTCTTGTGCACCCTTTCATGCACCGATTGTTTGAACTTGAATTATGTGCATTAATGCCTAGAAAATGCACATAATCCCCTAAATATGGTAAATGAACCCGGAAAAGTGACAAATTTGAACATGGTGATTTGCAGGGTGTATGTACATCTTAGAAGAATAAACTCATGGACAAAGGACAAAGGAAATTTGGATCCCCCTTCAATCTTGGTGATTTCCCTCTCGAAACCATGAAACTTCCTCGGTGATGGTTCGATTTATGAAAGGAGTGCATGTTGACATAAGGATAACATTCTCAAATTTTTACCAGGGCATGGTGAGGCCATACCATGGCACCATGCTGGGCATCATGTTTTTCAAGCATTTACTTCATTTTTTGTATACCCAGTAAACCATGTGTTTATGGTTGACTATATATTGCCACACATTTCCTTGAAATATCTGTCCATTCCTTGTAAAAGGCATGAGAATTTACTAAATGGCACGAGGATGGTTTTCCAGACCGTTCTTGTGCACCTTTTCATGCACCGATTGTTCGAATTTGAATTATGTGCATTAATGCCTAGAGAATGCAAATAATCCCCTAAATACGGTAAATGAACAAGGAAAAGTGTCAAATTTGAATGTGGTGATTTGCAGGGTGTATGTTCATCGTAGAAAAAAACTCATGGACAAAGGACAAAGGAAATTTGGATCCCCCTTCAATCTTGGTGATTTCCCCTCGAAACCATGGAACTTCCTCGATTATGGTTTGATTTATGAAAGGCGTGCATGACGACATAAGGATAACAATCTCAAAATTTTACCAGGGCATGGTGAGGCCATACCATGGCACCACGCCACGTGTCATGTTTTTCAAGCATTTATTTCATATTTTGTATAGTTGTTACCCAGAAAATGACGCATTTATGGTTGACTATTTCCACACATTTCCTTGAAATATTTTTCCATTCCTTGTAAAAGGCATGAGAATTTACTAAATGGCACGAGGATGGTTTTCCATACCGTTCTTGTGCACCTTTTCATGCACCAATCGTTTGAATTTGAATTATGTGCATTAATGCCTAGAGAACGCAAATAATCCCCTAAATATGGTAAATGAACACGGGAAAGTGTCAAATTTGAACGTGGTGATTTGCAGGGTGTATGTTTATCATAGAAAAAAAACTCATGGACAAAGGACAAAGGAAATTTGGGTCCCCCTTCAATCTTGTTGATTTCCCCCACGAAGCCATGGAGCTTCCTCGGTGATGGTTCGATTTATGAAAGGCGTGCATGACGACATAAGGAAAACATTCTCAAATTTTTACCAGGGCACGGTGAGGCCAAACCATGGCACCATGTCAGGCGTCATGTTTTCCAAGCATGTATTTCATTTTTGTATACATTAATTCCGGGTTCGTTTGGCCTTTTTATACATTATTTGAATTTCTAGGCATTTAATGTGCATAATTCAAATTTGAACTACAAGCACATGCTCTAGTGCACCAAAGTTGGTTGAAAAATCACATGTGTGTCCTTGGGAGAATTTCTAGGTCCCATGCAAGAAGTGGGAATGAAATTCAAACATCTGGGCGTCGTGGCTTGGTCAGAAAGATTGAGAAACTTGGTTTTTTAATTCATCTAAATCTAAAACACGCCTGAAAATCATGAAACTTGGCATGGTGGCTGACATGGCACCAACATGCTGCGGTAATTTTTTTGGCCGAATTGGGACAAGCTTTGGTATAAGCTGCTTGCAAACCGGAGCTTCTCTCAAGAAGGCTCGTGGTTCCGAGAGGGAATGTGTCACCTCCGTGTGGGAAACGACATACGTACACGTACTGCCTTCTCCCGCCTTAATTTGTTTACACAGGTAGATTAGACCAAATAGAAGTATCATGCTAAATTTTGGAATTATTCCGGGTTTGTTTGGCCGCTTTTGTACATTGATTGAATTTCTGGGTATTTAATGTGCATAATTCAAATTTGAACTACAAGCACATGCTCTAGTGCACCAAAGTTGGTTGAAAAATCACATGTGTGTCCTTGGGTGAATTTCTAGGACCCATGCAAGAAATGAGAATGAAATTCAAACATCTGGGCGTCGTGGCTCGGCCGAAAAGATTGAGAAACTTTGTTTTGTAATTCCTGTAAATCCAAAACACGCCTGAAAATCATGAAACTTGGCATGGTTTCATGACATTGGCACCAACATGTTGTGGTATTTTTTCTGTCCGATTTGCGAAGGCGCACACATTAAAAATCAACAAATTCATTTTGGAACAAGTGTTGTCACGTTACAAATCGAAAACACAACTATTATTGAAACCATGGGCGTTCTACTTACCAATTATGTGCCACCACGCGTCCCTTTTTTATTGGCTAGGAGGTGCCATGCGGGGTAGCTATTTGAGTACGGGAGGCGTGCGATATGACCCCTGCGTGTGCTCATCGGGAGGAGAGCCCTTTGACCTCTATCCGCGGCGCACCTCCCTCCCAACGTCTCCATTAATGGCGCCTGAGCCCCTGTTTCACGGTGTGGCTATGTCTCACTGGACTAAGATTTAAGAGAGAAAAGTGAAAATCTGAAAAGATAGTTTTGCACGGATCTTACATCAAGATCCGACGGACCTATATAGCATCGATCGCGACTTATAGCAAGCATGATGAATATAAGGACGATAACATTGGATAATAATTGTCTTACATATCTGGGAAGATAACTAAAAAAGCCACATGTGGCTACGCCCGAAATACACAAGGGCAAAAGAAGAAGGAAGACACATACAACGATCTGGCTCGCTGATCTCTACTTTCTTGATGCGCTGCAGGTCGCGGAGACTAGTTCTCGCCGCGAGCGGCGATGATCTCTTTCATGAGTTTCGTGTCCTTAATACGCTGCTCGGAAGCAACCGCGAATTCCTCCACCAACCTTTCACGCTCGATGTGGAGCATGGCATTCTCGTCCATAAGTTTCTTGACGATGACGCCCGTCCTCTTTAACAAGGCAGGGGTCTCCTCTATCTGCTCCGCCCTTCCGGTGAACTTCGCCCTCAGCATGTCCCGGTCGTCTCGGAGTTGTTCAAATGAGGCAATCAACTCGTCCTGCAGCTTCATCCAGCCGGAGATCTGATCCATCTGGCTATGGACGATCGTATGCATGCGCCTGTAAGAGTCCTCGCCTGCCCCAAGAGATTTTCCCAGGCTGCCACGGTGCGGGAGGACATCTATGCTGCATTCGCGGCACGACAGGACATCTCTGCTACTTCCACAGCGCGACCGGATCAGTCTGCTGCATCCACGGTGCAGCGGGACCTCCGTGCTGCTTCGGCCGTGCGGCAAGACCTTCGTGCTGCTTCGGCGGTGCGGCGGGACATGTCGGCTGCTTTCGTGGCTAAGTGAGACATCTCTCGTGCTTCCGCTTCCATGCTCGCCTCTCCGTGGTGGTAATCTCTCGACCAAGAACTCAATCTGGCCATGGCAGACGCAAGAGAATGATGCTAAATGACTTGTTTGCTTTTGTGGATGAGGAGGTGAGGAAGGAATGTGCAGTCATCTTGGCATAGTACATTATTTATAACCGAGTACTAATACGCTCCTAAGTGGGAAACCGTTTAGGTTTTGATCAGTGTGAACAGGTTTGCAATTTGGAAGGTGACAGGACGCAGGCTCAAAATTTATTGATGGTTCTATAATTTCTAAGTGCGGCACTATTCCCGAACGACGTAACATGGGCACGCTTCTCGGCCGCGTACGTGGCGTTTGGTGCACCGCAATCGGCAATGTCAGCACACGTCTTGTTCCAAGAGCCGTGCGCGCTCGCTATTACCATTGCGCATGCTTCTTTTAATTAGAATGTGTGCCCGTCTAGAGCACACACGTTGATCTGTCTAACTGTTTCTGTTTGTTGTGGCTAATCACAAACAGTTTATCCGTGTGAAGTGTATGCCATCAATCGCACACACCTTTGATCTGGCTGACCGTTTCTGTTCTGTTGCCTAATCGCAAACAGTTAATCCTTCTGAAGAGTATGCCCTCAATCGCACACACCTTTATCTAGCTGTCCATTTTAGTTGTTCCTCCTCATCACAAACAATTCATCCGAATGAACCGTATGATGTGTATCGCACACGCCTTCATCTGGTTGCCCATTTCTTTTGTTCCTCCTCATCGCAAATAGTTAATTGAACTGAACCGTATGGCATGCATCACACATGCAACTAAAAGCTGAACCGTGTTTGATGCATCTGTCATCGCAAATGTTTTAGGCATTTTTGACGGTTCTCTGACACTACCGTTTGCGATTATTGCATCGCACACTGTTTCTCGAAGAGCCTTTGATCGTAGTGTCGCGTTAGCAGCATCTTGCAGTTGTGTACCCACAACGTAGTTTTATTTATCGTTTCTAGTTGGAAGAAAACGTTCGGTATACATAGAGTCGTATCAGTGGCAGATATGACTTGAGAGAATATTGATCTTACCTTTAGCTCCTTGTGGGTTCGACACTCCATACTTATCACTTCCACCTTTGGTAATTGCTACGATGATTCCCTGCACTTGGGGATTATCAGCGAGCGGAAAACTTCTTCAAACGGTTGTGGCCCAACAGGCGGCTTATTCGTATAGTCGTGATCGTATCCACTCAACACCACGTCCAAGCAGGAGTTATAGCAGGCATATTGATGAACCGGCCGTGTCAAGCAGTGAGCGGCACCGCAATCAGCCTCGTAGGCCTGACCCGCCACGCACTGGTAATGATGCTCAGGCTTTGGTAGACCAGGGCAGAGCGCGACGTGAGGCGGAGCTGGCGGCTTAGTTGGCAGCTCAACAGCAATCTCCGGTTTATCCTTTAGCGTCCGTGGAGGCAGGAGTGACCTCTAGGAGCTTGGGTGTGCCATGTTTAATGTCGGCTCTACGCAATGAGCGCTTGCCTAAGAATTTCAAGGGCCCCCGTAAGGTGCCTAATTACACGGCGGATCAGCCCCTGGAGGCTTGGATTGAGAGTTATGAGATGGCTATGGAGATGCTGGATGTCGGTGATAGTGCATGTGCCAAATATTTCACCATGATGTTGGGATGGGCCGGCTCGTACTTGGTTGAAAAGCTTGCCCGCTAACTCTATTGGATCATGGGCAGAGTTGAAGAGGCATTTTATTCAAAATTTTAAAGACACATGCAAGCAACCTATGTCGATTCTGGATTTGGATTCTTGCGTTAAAAGTGAAGGAGGTCAACAACCCATTGGGTGCACAAGATCTCATCTATCATACACTCGTCAGATAGTATCAATGCCGGTTATGTAGTCCTGATGTTGGAGAAAAATTGCCGTTTCATCCCCCTTATGCAGAAGCTAGGGCGGCTTAAATGCCACTGCAACAACATGGGGGAGCTAATGGCGGCTCTCGTCAAATATGCCGACTCTGATAGTACCAAGGACCCCGAGTCTGATGTTGAGAAGTCGGGTAAGGGAAAGAAGGGCGGCAATATGAAAGGGCAGCAACATAACCCGGCAGGTCAAGGTTGCAATGGTAAGCGCAAGGCTGATGGTAATTTAGACTTTGTGGCTAACACCAATATGCAGAATAGTAATCAGCATCATAAGGGAAAACTGTCCTGGTTTGGAGGACCAAGATTTAACCTTGAGGCGATGATGAATCAGCCTTGCCCAAAACACGGTACGCACGAGAAGCCAGCTACTCATTTGTGGAAGGATTGCTTCATTATGAAGGTCTAAGTCAATGACTATTGTCAATGGTGAGTTTCACATATGCAGGGTTACAGGGGTGTTTCAGCAGTGCGTTTCGCCTGAGGAGGGCCATGAAATTTTAAGGGAGATTCATAAAGGAGATTGCGGTCATCATGTCGGCTCTAAGTCTCTCGTTGCTAAGGCCTTTTGTCACGGGTTTTATTGGCTGACGGCTCATGCTGATGCAGAGGATCTGGTCAGTAAGTGTGATGGTTGTCAGAAATTTTCAAGACAAGCTCATGTGTCGGCTCAAGAGTTGAGGATGATTCCAATTACTTGACCGTTTGCAGTCTGGGGGCTGGGTATGGTTGGGCCTTTCAAAAGGTCCAAGGATAAAAAGACCCACCTCTTGATGGCGGTTGACAAGTTTACAAAGTGGGTTGAGGTTGAGCCGGTCAGCAAATGTGATGCAGCCACAACGGTTCAATTCATCAAAAAGGTGATCTTTTGTTTTGGATATACTCATAGTATCATCACTGATAATGGTACTAATATGTCTAAGGGAGCAATGAAAGAATTCGATCAACAAGAGCATATCCGGCTTGATGTGTCATCAGTGGCTCACCCCCAGTCTAATGGCCAAGCTGAACGAGCTAATCAGGAAATCTTGAGAGGCATCAAGCCCCGACTTATGGTTCCTTTGTAGAGGACACTGGGTTGTTGGGTGGAGGAGTTGCCCTCAGTGCTTTGGGGTATCAATACTACCCCCAAGAGATATATGGGTTACACGCCTTTCTTCATGGTTTACGGAGCTGAGGCGGTTCTCCCTAGTGGCATACGTCACGATTTGCTTCATGTGGCTGCTTATGTTGAAGCTGATAATGAGAAAGCACGTCAGGATGCTATTGACCTGTTAGATGAGGAGCGTGACCTTGCGGCGGCCCGTTCGGCGATTTACCAGCAAGATCTGTGTTGTTATCACAGTCGTCGGTTTAAAACCATGACCTTTCAGGAAGGCGATTTGGTGCTCCGGCTCATCCAGGATCAAACTGACATGCACAAGTTTATCCCCACCTTGGGAAGGCCCCTTTGTGGTCAGCAAAAATCTGAACAATGAGTCATACTACCTTATCAATGTCCGAGACCACAAGGACTCACGCACGTCGGAGGAGGAGACCCGCCGGCCATTGAATATTGCTCATCTTTGGCCTTATTACACCTGAGCCACCGGCTCTCATGATGTACATATTTTGTCAATGTATATATTATAATGAATATAATAAAGCCGGCATCCCTGATAATTCATGGCCTCTGTCATTTCATTTATGAGAATATGAGTCTTTATTGTCACTTCATACGATCACTTGGGAGGCTTCCTTCTCATTGAGCATAGCTATGACTACCCTCTTGATCCGGCTTGTACACCATGATTAAAACATACTTGGGGGCTTCCTGCTCATTGAGCATAGCTATGGATACCCTACTGATCTGGCTTATAATGCCTGGAATGAAATATTACTTGGGGGCTTTTTGTTCATGAACAGAGCTTTGACGACCCTTGTAATAGGCTTGGACGCCACGTGTATTCACCAAAAAATCTGGGTTATCCTGCCTTTGTAAGTCTGCCACTCCGCCCAGGTAATCCTAGAATGACTCGTCGTACTCTTGACAGTCAATCTTATAAAGACCCTGAACTTGTCAAAGTTAAAACGGCGATTGGTCATGTGAGGCCCGGCTTACAGGTTTGAATGAAGGTTTAACTCAGCGGCTGTGCGGCCCTTGACATCACTTGACTTTGAGGCTTGGCGGCCTATGAAAGCCTTGTTTTCTGATTTATATTTGATTTGAACATTTTTTAGGTTTGTTTCTTGTGACATGTCAATACATGGTTGAAAAACCAATTAGGGCCATGTTGCCTTATGGTTCATGTATGACTTTATCCGAGTGTTATTAACCCGGCCTGGTTTTGGACTTTAAGTCGCCAAGGTATAATGATTATATGCTTAGAGCATTGTGCTCAAAAATTTGGGATGTTACCCCTTGTTGCATGCGGTGTTGTAAGCCGGCGGTATGAATACATTGAACAAGGCATTGTGCTTCTGTCTTTGGGCTGTTACACTTACTACACGACGTATGATAAGTCGGCAGTATGAACAAATATCACAGGTATGACATTTATTTTGTTATATGAGGTTTTGACAAACCGGCCCTGATTCTGGACTATTTAATCATCAGTGGTTTTTTGGGTACTATGATCTGCCCTGGGATTAACTGCCAGGGCACTTGTTGTCTGTTTATGTACAGGGAAAAATGACAAATCTGACCTGCATAATTGATAATACCATAAAGCATAAGTGGCAGATCTCCCAATGACGGATCAGCAGTGTTATGCAAACAAAACATGCACGATGGCACGACAGATTAGTATTTAACTAGCCTATTACATGGCTCTGTGAGCCCAAATGAATAATTGTTTTTCAAGCAGATCCTGGTGGTGCAAGTAAAGAGCCGTCCAGCGGATCAGTTCTCCTGGTCTTGGCGGCTTGAAGCCTCTGGGTCATCCCGCGTTGGTTCTTCTTCTCCCTCCATCGTCTGGAAGTCAGGCGATGACCAATTGATACCAGTCAAGGATTGAAATTCAGCGTCGTCATCGATAATCTCAGACGGATTGATTTCCGAGGCAAAAGTATGCTTATGAATTGGAGGGATAAGATCTGCAATCTTGTAAGCCGGTGTGGGCACTTTCTAGTTCTCTGCAGTGTAAGCCGCCTAATACTTGGACATATATGTTTCTTCAACAAGCAGGCTCGCTAAAGGACGCACCTCCTTTACACAGGCAGAAAAATCTTTCTTATTAAAAGGAGACCCATCCTCTTTTAAACTGGGGCAGCCAGTGGCCAGCTCGCCCGGGTCTAATTCTGACTGCCATGCCTTCGCCCGGCTTAAAGCCGTAATGGCACCGGCTCTAGCAGCCGACCGCTTGTTTTCTTCAATTCTGGCTGGCAAGACAGAAATTTGTCTTAACACATGCTGAGAAGAGATGGTGTTTGTTTGCTTGGGGAGATGGCGGCTATTATGCGTTGAGCTCCGGTGTATAGTTGTTCTACTAATGTATAAATTGCCTTGAGCTTTGTCAGCATTTATTTCCCAAGATTGCTGCTTATGGGACCTGCATGGCATATTATGATTGAGTCACTTGGCGGTTTATAACATGGGGAGCAGAAAGTCATTATGATATAAAAAGATCTTACCAAAAATAGCAAAGGTTATTTGATTGATATGATGCTGCAAGCCGGTAAGTTCGATGGTGACCTCCTCCAATGACGCCTTAGCTTTTTTAGCCCTTTGGGTCAGGGCAGCCTTCTCTTCAGCCCAGGCAGTTTTCTCAGTATTAAACTCAGTTTTGATTTTTTCATTTTCATCCAAGCTAAACTTGAACTTGGAGTCAGCCTTCTGGGTTTTAGCTTCTCGTGTTTCAAGCCAGGCTTTTAAGTCAGTCAGCTGAGATTGAAATTGACTGGATGCCTCCTGAAAGGAAAGGTCAAAATACATATGCACAATTATGAAACAATATATATTGATAAGTCCCAAGCCCTTTGCAAGCAACAACACTTGCACTTGGGGGCTAATGGGTGCAGAAAGTTTCTTTATGAAGTAGTATATATTGATAAGTCCCAAGCCCTTTGCAAGCAACATCACTTGGCACCTGGGGGCTAATGGATGCAAAGCTTATTTTATGGTGCAATGGCAGATGACCCCGATTCATCATTTATCAAAGTTTACCCGGTTTGCAAGGGTGACTAGATGAGATTATTTATCAAGTGATAAGTCCCGGTTTATTCTGATAGATTCAACTGACCCTTGTGGACTACAGCTGCAAGGTTGATCACCTATAACTGAAGACCCGACTCAACTTAATAGTTTAAGCCGACCCTTGGGGGCTATAGGTTTTGACTCAGATGCATAGCTAAAAGGCTATCTAACAAGTCTACATTATATTTTATTCTATCATATTCAGTAGACTTGGGGGCTAAAGGAATATATCTCATATGAGAGCAAGAATTAATACCTCATGTTTCTAATGCATGTGCTTGACCATGTCAATCTCCAGATCACGGCTGCTGTGTACTTGATTAAAATAGCCGGAGAGAATTTCACTAATGCTTAGATGAGAGTAATTGGCCATGTCAAATTTGACTTTGCGCCTCTCGATCATTTCTTCCTTGGCAGAATGTTTTGCTAGAGCAATATGATTCCCCGATTCTTGAAAACCAGTGTCAGTGATCCGAACTTCCTCAGTGTTTGGTTCTGAAGGCTTAGTTGGGCTTGGCGGTTTAGCACCCAAGAGATCAACACCTATGTGATCAGTAGAGGCACCACGATTTTTTGGTGGCGAGTCATCAGCAGTTTCATCTGGCTGTTGCACGGAGGCCTCGGATATTGGTGCTTGTTTTTTCGGTTCATGAATCTTGGGGTCTTCTATGGGCTTGTTCATTTTGGCCTTTTTTTGCTAGGCTTTGCTTTCCCACTGCAAGAGGATTTGAAAATTAAGTATGAATTTAGAGATGTTGAAAAACACAGATTAAAGTTGGTACCCAGGGGCAGTCTTGAAAGCCGGAAGCAGAGTCTGAGATGAATCGCCGGACGAAGAGTGAGAGGTCACCTAGTGATTTGAGTCAGAAGTATGAAGTGCTTGATGAATAAAACCCGTTTTAGAATAAATGAAGTTGGAATTTTTAAGTACCTCATTCTGGCGTTTGCGTGGGGCTGGCGTGTTAGGTAAACTGGAGGAAAGTTCTCCGCCTCCACTGGTCTGGGTTCTGCGTTGGTTCTCATGCTGTTGTTGCTTCAAAAAAAGTTGGGATCCAAGTGAGCTAAATGGTGAGAAAACCTTACTTTCTGGGTCACGCGTCGAATTTTCTGTCTTGGCAAGGGCTCTGAGTCGGAGGAAATAATTGTTACCTCATCATCACCCACCTGGCTGGTCTCCACGTCGCCGTGATAGCAATCAGTGTCAATAAGATGGATGAAAAAAGAGCCAAGGGAATCAAGATCTACCTCTAACTCCTCACCTTCGTCCACGTTAAACGTATCAGAAGCAATGGATTTCTTTTTGTTCTTCTTCATGGCTCTGGTCTTAGACCTGGCCTTCTTAGCGGCTTTTTCATCATATCTCTTATCCCAAAAAGCGGATCCGGCCTGCAAAAGATTACAATAAAGGTTGGGGATATCCAGATTCTATGAACAATGAAGTAAAAAATATAAATCGGACAGACTTACATCCGGTGCTGGGTTAAGTTTGCAGAAGGGATTCAGACCCACTCTGCTGTAGCTCTCCAAGCTTTCGTTGAGAAGAGTTTTGCTCAATTCATTGATTGCTTTATCAGACAAATGTGTTGAACTATAACGCAGTGGATCTTTGGTGTCGCCAGTATATGTACACATTAAACCGGACCGACGGCTTAAAGGTATGATCCCCCAGGCTACCCAGCATCGAACTAGATCAATCCCGGTCAATCCATTGCCCAATAATGCCCTCACCTTTGAGAAGGTAGGTGCAAGTTTGGCCCGTTCAACAGTGGTAAGCCGGTCGGGAAGAGGGTGCTTCGGGTTGAACCGTTGATCACGAAAGCCTGGTAAAGGATTTTCGTCAGCATGGGAAGTGTCTTTGCAGTAGAACCATGTTTGATTCCAATCCTTGGGATGGCTTGGAAGCTGAGCATAAGGGAAAATGGCATCTCTGCGTCGCTGAATTGAGATCCCTCCAAGTTCCTGACTGGGCCCGTCGGTGAATTCATTCTGGCGGTTCAGGTAAAAGTATTCTTTGAAGAGGTCAATGTTGGGTTCTTCTTGAAGGTATACTTCACAAAAGACTTGGAAATTGCAAATATTGGAAATGGAATTGGGCCCAATGTCTTAAGGATGAAGTTGTAGAAAATGCAGAACATCACGGAAGAATTTTGATCCAGGCGGTGAGAAGCCCCGGTTCATGTGATCAGTGAAAATGATAACTTCATCGTACTGCGGCTGAGTTTTGGCTTCGTCCGGTCTAGGAGCACGCCAGTGAATGATGTATTTGGCCGGTAAGAAACCAATCTTGACATAATCTTTGAGCATTGCCTCGGTAACGATGGATAGGACCCAATGGCATGACGTAATGGTCTTGGTCATGATTGGGTGCACAACCTACACAAGGCGATTCAAGATGTTATTAAACTGACAGATATATGGCGAGTTACAAGTTATTGTTTAAACCGCTATACAAGGATAAAAGCTATGGAGATCCAGTTCAGAATATGCGGATTGTTAAACCGGAGGATTGAATTATGAGGATGAATAAGCCAGCTTGGTTAAACCGGAAGGATATGGCCGGCTTATTGACTTAAGTGGATGATGGCGGCTTAAACGGGGCCTAATGTTATATGATGGGTCATGATATGTCTCCAACGTATCTACTTTTCCAAACACTTTTGCCCTTGTTTTGGACTCTAACTTGAATGATTTGAATGAAACTAACCCAGACTGACGCTGTTTTCAGCAGAACTGCCATGATGTTGTTTTATGTGTAGAAAAGAAAAGTTCTCGGAATGTCATGGAAATCCACAGAGGCACTTTTCAGAATTAATAAGAATTTTTGGCGAAAGAATCAAGGCCAGGGGGGCCACGGGCTGTCCATGAGACATGGGGGCGCCCCCCCCTAGGGGCGCACCCTCCTATCTCGTGGGCCCCCCGGGCCTCCTCTAACCCCAATTCCAACTCCATATATACCGTCTCGGGGAGAAAAAAATCAAGGAGAAAGTTTCATCGCGTTTCACGACACGGAGCCGCCGCCAAGCCCTAATCTCTCTCGGGAGGGCTGATCTGGAGTCCGTTCGGGGCTCTGGAGAGGGGGATTCATCGTCGTCGTCATCATCAACCATCCTCCATCACCAATTTCATGATGCTCACCGCCGTGCGTGAGTAATTCCATCGTAGGCTTGCTGGACGATGATGGGTTGGATGAGATTTACCATGTAATCAAGTTAGTTTTGTTAGGGTTTGATCCCTAGTATCCACTATGTTCTGAGATTGATGTTGCTATGACTTTGCTATGCTTAATGCTTGTCACTAGGGCCCGAGTGCTATGATTTCAGATCTGAACCTATTATGTTTTCATGAATATATGTGTGTTCTTGATCCTATCTTGCAAGTCTATAGTCACCTATTATGTGTTATGATCCGATAACCCCGAAGTGACAATAATCGGGATACTTCTCGGTGATAACCGTAGTTTGAGGAGTTCATGTATTCACTATGTGTTAATGCTTTGGTCCGGTTCTCTATTAAAAGGAGGCCTTAATATCCCTCAGTTTCCACTAGGACCCCGCTGCCACGGGAGGGTAGGACAAAAGATGTCATGCAAGTTCTTTTCCATAAGCACGTGTGACTATTTACGGAATACATGCCTACATTACATTGATGAATTGGAGCTAGTTCTATATCACCCTATGTTATAACTATTGCATGAGGAATCGCATCCGGCATAATTATCCATCACTGATCCATTGCCTATGAGCTTTTCACATATTGTTCTTCGCTTACTTACTTTTCCGTTGCTACTGTTACAACTACTACAAAACCCCAAAAACATTTACCTTTTCTGTTGCTACTGTTACCATTACTATCATACCACTCTTGCTACTAAATACTTTGCTGTAGATACTAAGTTATCCAGGTGTGGTTGAATTGACAACTCAACTGCTAATACTCAAGAATATTCTTTGGCTCCCCTTGTGTCGAATCAATAAATTTGGGTTGTACTTCACCCTTGAAAGTTGTTGCGATCCCCTACACTTGTGGGTTATCAAGACTAATTTCTGGCGCCGTTGCCGGGGAGCATAGCTCTATTCTCTGAGTCACTTGGGATTTATATCTGTTGATCACTATGAAGAACTTGAAAGACGCTAAGACCAAGATTTTGCCCTCAACTACGAGGGGAGGTAAGGAACTGCCATCTAGCTCTGCACTAGATTCTCCTTCCGTTATTAGTAAGCTTGCGACACCTAAACCGGCTACTGCTATGAAATCTGATATGTCGCATGTTATCGATGATGCCACTTCTGCTTTGCATGATACTTATGATGAAACTACTTCTGTGTGTGATACTACTTTGCCATTAGGTGAATTTCTTGATGAACAACTTGCTAGAGTTAGGGGGAATGAAAATATTGAAGAACCTATTATTGATGATAGTGATGATGAATGTTCCCCCAATGATTATGTATTACCTGTTGTTCCTAAGGGTTATGTTATGAACAAAGAAGCTGCTGAAGCTATTCTTGCTTGCAATGATAGAAATGATCTTAAGAAATTATTAGCTAAATGGAAGCAGCAGTCTCTTAATGCTAGAATGAAACCCGATCCTACTTTTGCTACTTCACCTATCTGTGTTACCAATAAGGATTATGAATTCTCTGTTGATCCTGATATTACTACTTTAGTTGAATCTGATCCTTTTTATGGCCTTGAATCTGAAACTATTGTGGCACATCTTACCAAGCTAAATGATATAGCCACCCTATTTACTCATGATGAGAAGTCTCGCTATTTATATATCCTTAAGATATTTCCGTTCTCATTAAAGGGTGATGCTAAGACTTGGTATAATTCTTTGCTCCTGGTTGTGTGCATAGTCCCCAGGATATGATTTATTACTTCTCTGCTAAATATTTCCCCGCTCATAAGAAACAAGTTGCCTTGCGGGAAATATATAATTTTGTGCAAACCAAAGAAGAGAGTCTCCCACAAGCTTGGGGGAGGCTTCTCAGGTTGCTTTATGCTTTGCCTGATCATCATCTTAAGAAAAATGAAATACTTGATATCTTTTATAATGGACTAACCGATGCTTCCAAGGACCACTTGGATAGTTGTGCTAGTTGTGTTTTTAGGGAAAGAACAGTCGACGAAGCTGAAATACTATTGAATAATATGTTGACTAATTAAAATAATTGGACTCTTCTCGAGCCAGTTCCTGAAGTAATTCCTGAACCAATTGAGCCAACTCCTGAGCCTATTCCTAAACCCACTCCAAAGAAGAGAGGTATTTTATTTCTCAGTCCAGAAGATATGCAAGAGGCAAAGAAATCAATGAAAGAAAAAGGTATTAAAGCTGAAGATGTTAAGAATTTACCTCCTATTGAATAAATACATGGTCTGAATACACCGCCTGAAGAACCACATTGTCTTGATAACCCGACACAGGTAGTAAAGGTAACTTCTCTCTATAGATACGATAAAGTTGAAATACCCTCTACTAAATTTTATAGCCCATTCTTAGATGAATTTGATGACTTTATGGATAGACAAGAAAGTTTCAATGCTTATGTTGGTAGAGAGTTAAAGAATAATGCTTTCGAGATAGGACGCATAGGTGATAATCTGGCTAGAGTTAAAGATGAACTTCACCACGTTAGCAAATATGCTTCTATGGTTGCTACTCAAGCTGAGCAAGTACTCAAAGCTCAAAACGATTTGCTTGATGAATTGAATAATAAAAATGACCTTGCTGTTAGAGTGGCTACTAGAACTGGTAGAATGACTCAGGAACCTTCGTATCCTGAAGGCCACCCTAAGAGAATCGAGCAAGAAGAAGAAGAAGAAAAACAATAGAACCTTACATGCTTCTAGTGAACCTACTATAGACACACCTGAGAATCCCAATGATATTTCCATTTCTGATGCTGAAACGCAATCAGGTGATGAACATGAACCTAGTAATAATGTTAATGATAATGTTCATGTTGATGCTCAACCTAGCAAAGATAATGATGTAGAGATTGAACCTATTGTTGATCTTGATAACCCACAATAAAAGAATCAACGTTATGATAAGAGAGATTTTGTTGCTAGGAAGCACGGGAAAGAAAGAGAACCATGGGTTCAGAAACCCATGCCCTTTCCTCCTAAGCCATCCAAGTCAAAGGATGATGAGGATTTTGAGCGCTTTGCTGAAATGATTAGACCTATTTTCTTACGTATGCGCTTAACTGATATGCTGAAAGCAAATCCTTATGCTAAATATATGAAGGATATCATCACAAATAAAAGAAAGATACTGGAAGCTGAAATTTCCACCATGCTTGCTAATTACACTTTTAAGGGTGGAATACCAAAGAAACTTGGAGATCCGGGTGTACCAACTATACCATGCTCCATTAAAAGAAATTATGTTAGAACTGCTTTATGTGATCTTGGAGCCGGTGTTAGTGTTATGCCCCTCTTTTTATATCGTAGACTTGAATTGAATAAGTTGACACCTACTGAAATATCTTTGCAAATGGCTGATAAATCAACTGCTATACCTGTCGGTATTTGTCAGGATGTGCCTGTTGTGGTTGCAAATGTCACTATTTTAACGGACTTTGTTATTCTTGATATTCCCGAGGACGATAGTATGTCTATTATCCTTGGTAGACCTTTTCTTAATACTGGAGGGGCTGTTATTGATTGCAACAAAGGCAATGTCACTTTTCATGTTAATGGTAATGAGCATACGGTACAGTTTCTGAGGAAACAATCTCAAGTTCATAGCATCAATTCTATTGAAAAAGTTCCAACTATCATTTTTGGAGGTTTTGAATTTCCTCTCCCTACTGTCAAGAAAAAGTATGATACTCTTATTGTTGGGGATTTTCATATCCCTGTTGAGGTAACTTAGTGTTATTCGAAATTTCTCCGGTTCCGTGTTATTCGAAATGAGTTTGTTAATAAGACTTGATCAACCTTGTTAGTGGATTCATTTTGATGATCACGAGATGGATGAAACTAGAAGGCACAACCTTCTGTACCCTCCTTTTACTTTCTGTTATTTAGAATAAATAAAGAAAAAATAGTATTATCTGTCTGTTTTGTGATTTATCCGTGCAATAAAAAATAGTCCGAAAATAAAAGTGCTCAAAATGCCCTACAAAATTAGTATGATTTTTTTTCTGGAATATTTGAGGATTTTAGGCACTGAAAACACTGCAGGAGGGCCAAGCACCAGGCCACGAGAGAGGAGCCCCCCCCCCTTAGGGCGCGCCCCCTATCTCGTGGGCCCCTGGTGACTCCCCTCCACTTATGCCAGCACCCACACACTTCATCTTCTTCCCAAAAAAAATCCCCATCCAACTCAAGCCCGAGTTCTAGCTCGTTTTGCTGCGATTTTCGATCTCTTAGCTCAAAGCTCCATTCACAAAACTGCTTTGGGAGATTGTTGCTTGGTATGTGACTCCTCCATTGGTCCAATTAGTTTTTGTTCTAGTGCTTTACTCATTGCAAATCCTTGCTGCCTTGGTGACCCTGTTCTTGAGCTTGCATGTTAAATTTTTGAGGCCCCAAGCAATTCCAATGCATGATATAGGCTCTAGGAACTTGTAGGAGTAGTTGCTATCAACCTTGTTTAGTTTTATGCATTTTTATTTTGAAGTTACAAAAATTTTAGAATTTTTCAGAATATGTTAAGGAGGTTCTTTAAAGGCTCTTCTAGCCAAAGCTCTAAGGAAAAACAAGACAAAAGAAGGAAAAACCCAAGTATAATCTTCCTCGCTTAGCGGAAGTACGGTCATGTGAATGGCCATGTGAGGATTTCTTGAAGGAAGCCGGAATTCATGAAGACTTTTATGCTTTAATCGAGACTGCAGGCCTCACCGGTTTCATGAACGACCGAATCGATCGGTATCTCTTACTCACCAATACTTTCGTGCAAAACTTTTATTATTATCCTAAGAAGTCACCGCCTGCAGTATCATTTCATTTATATGACGAGTTCAAAGAAATGTCTTTACGCCAATTTTGTGCGGTATGTAGGATACCTTATGAGGGAGAATTAGAGGAACCCCATCGTGAAGATGTGGCTGGCTTTGTTAATATTATTGCTGTAGAAGAGCCAAAGAAGGGTTCCGAAGCAAAAGTCTCTAGCATACACTTTCATGTTTTACGCTACTTTGCCATATTCGCTAGTAGATGCTTGATTGGTCGTGGGAATAGTGGAAACTTGAGTGTTCCTGATATTATCATGCTTTAACATGCTTTGCTTGGAGATAATAGTTTTAATATGGGTGCCGTCGTTGCTAAACGGCTAGCCCTGAATCGTACAAAAGGCCCCATATTTGGAGGTATCTATGTTGCACGTCTTGCTAGACATTTTCAGATGCCCATTAGGCACCATGAGGAAAAGGAGACAATATTGCCTCCTCACATTCTAGATTACAAGAGCATGGTAGCACATAAGTTTATTGTTGACAACGAAGATATGATGCTCTTGTATAAACTTAGATTCAATAAGAAACACTTTGAGATATTATTTTTCCTGCGCCTCTGTTGTTTGATTTGCTTGCAGAAAAATTTCTCGTTACACCGGAGGCGGTGAACAATCATCTAGCTCAAGCTTTTACTCCAGAACTTGAACCTGAACCAGAACCTGGACTGGAACCTTATCGCGCATCATCTGCCCAGTGGGATCCGGAGATGACCAGCCAGTATTATCCTGATTATACCTCTCCTTATACCGGAGAGAGTAGCGGCGGTCCTTGGTATTAAACCAACTTAGGCCAAAAGCCTAAGCTTGGGGGAGTACGTATTTCTCACCGACTTTACATTCATGTTCACACACTAGTTGTCGGTGCTCATACTCTTTCATTGTATTATCCATGTTAGTTTAAATCTCCTTTGCTAGTTTTCTTCTTGTGTGAAAAACCAAAAAATTAGTTAGTTTAATTTCCTTGCTTGTAGTAGAAATTAAAATGAAAACCCAAAAAGATTTCTCGTTCTTCTTTTACTTGTTGGGAGCTTTCCCGTGTAAATAGTTTTATTTTATTTTCTTTCTTCTGGGGGTCGAGAAGACCATATTGAAAATGCTTAGTGGCTCTCATATGCATGATTGATTATTTATATTTAGAGCCCGTATTACTTGTCTTCTCTCTTGAGTTGAATGCTTGCAGATTCCAGCTTAGTCCAATGCACGTGCACTCTTATTAGTATACACTTCGTTCGGTCATGCGAATGAAAGGCAATAATGATGAAATATGATGGACTTATTGGAATGAGAAAAGCTGGTATGAACTCGACCTCTCTTGTTTTTGTAAATATGATGATTCATCGTTCCTGAGTCAGCTACTATGAAGTAAACATATTTGCAATGACATTTAGAGATTATAGTTGCTTGTGCCATGCTTGATTAGCTATGAGTCATAATGGTTTACCTTGCGTGCCAACATGCTATTAGAATGATTATGATGTGATATGATGGGATGGTATCCTCCTTTGAATGAATTGAGTGACTCGACTTGGCACATGTTCACGCATGTAGTTGAATCAAATCAACATAGTCTTCACGATATTTATGTTCATGGTGGATTATATCCTACTCATGCTTGTATCCCGTATGAATTAATTTTAATGCATGCTTACGACTATTGTCGCTCTCTCAGTTGGTCGCTTCCCAGTCTTTTGCTAGCCTTCACCTGTACTAAGCGGGAATACTGCTTGTGCATCCGAACTCCTTAAACCCCACAGTTGTTCCATATGAGTCCACTATACCTTCCTATATGCGGTATCTACCTGCCGTTCCAAGTAAATTTGTATGTGTCAAACTCCAAACCTTCAAATGAAATTCTGTTTTGTATGCTCAAGCAGCTCATGTTACAACTAGTGCTGCCTATATCTTCCATGCTGGGTGTGTTATTCTCAGAGGAGTGGATTCCGCTCCTCATTCACGAGAAAGGGCCGGTAACCGGGATGCCTAGTCCCATGATCCAAAAAGATCAAAGCAAATCAAAATAATTAAACAAAACTCCCCCAGGGCTGTTGTATGTTGGAGGCACTCGTTGTTTCGAGCAAGCCATGGATTGATGCTTGTTGGTGGTTGGAGGAGTATAAGCCTTTACCATTTTGTTTGGGAACTGCCTATAATGCATGTAGTATGGAAGATACAACCATCTCATAGGTGTTGCGTTGACAGCAAAAGTATGCCACTCAAAATGTTATTCAATCTCTATTTTAAAATCGAGCTCTGGCACCTCTACAAATCCCTACTTCCCTCTGCAAAGGGCCTATCTATTTACTTTTATTCTGAGTCATCACCCTTCTTATTAAAGCACCAGCTAGAGAGCACACTGTCATTTGCATTCATTATTATTGATTTATATTGGGTAAGACTTGACTGGATCTCTTTTACCATGAATTACAATGTTTAGTCAGTCCTTGATCTTTAAAGGTGCTCTGCATTTATGTTTTGCGGTCTCAGAAAGGGCTAGCGAGATATGATTTTGTTATATCATATTATAATTATTCTGAGAAAGTGTTGTCATCCGAGTTTTACTATTATGACTCGCTAGCTGATTATGCTATTGATATGAGTAATTGTGAGACCTATGTGTTATTGTGAGTATGGTTAGTTCATAATATCTGTTGAAACTTGAATGCTGGCTTTTCATGTTTACAACAACAAGAGCAAACAAAGTTTGTAAAAGTTTTCTTTATCACTTTCAGTTTGTCAACTGAATTGCTTGAGGACAAGCAAAGGTTTAAGCTTGGGGAGTTGATACGTCTCCAACGTATCTACTTTTCCAAACACTTTTGCCCTTGTTTTGGACTCTAACTTGCATGATTTGAATGAAACTAACCCGGACTGACGTTGTTTTCAGCAGAACTGCCATGATGTTGTTTTATGTGTAGAAAAGAAAAGTTCTCGGAATGTCCCGGAAATCCACGGAGGCGCTTTTCGGAATTAATAAGAATTTTTGGAGAAAGAATCAAGGCCAGGGGGCCCATGGGCTGTCCACGAGACAGGGGGGAGCCCCCCCTCTAGGGGCGCGCCCTCCTATCTCGTGGGCCCCCGGACCTCCTCCGACCTCAATTCCAACTCCATATATGCCGTCTCGGGGAGAAAAAAATCAAGGAGAAAGTTTCATCGCGTTTCACGACACGGAGCCGCCGCCAAGCCCTAATCTCTCTCAGGAGGGCTGATCTGGAGTCCATTCGGGGCTCCGGAGAGGGGGATTCATCGCCGTCGTCATCATCAACCATCCTCCATCACCAATTTCATGATGCTCACCGCCGTGCGTGAGTAATTCCATCGTAGGCTTGCTGGCCGGTGATGGGTTGGATGAGATTTACCATGTAATCAAGTTAGTTTGTTAGGGTTTGATCCCTAGTATCCACTATGTTCTGAGATTGATGTTGCTATGACTTTGCTATGCTTAATGCTTGTCACTAGGGCCCGAGTGCCATGATTTCAGATCTGAACCTATTATGTTTTCATGAATATATGTGTGTTCTTGATCCTATCTTGCAAGTCTATAGTCACCTATTATGTGTTATGATCCGACAACCCCGAAGTGACAATAATCGGGATACTTCTCGGTGATGACCGTAGTTTGAGGACTTCATGTATTCACTAGGTGTTAATGCTTTGGTCCGGTTCTCTATTAAAAGGAGGCCTTAATACCCCTTAGTTTCCACTAGGACCCCACTGCCACGGGAGGGTAGGACAAAAGATGTCATGCAAGTTCTTTTCCATAAGCACGTGTGACTATTTACGAAATACATGCCTACATTACATTGATGAATTGGAGCTAGTTCTATATCACCCTATGTTATAACTATTGCATGAGGAATCGCATCCGGCATAATTATCCATCACTGATCCATTGCCTACGAGCTTTTCACATATTGTTCTTCGCTTACTTACTTTTCCGTTGCTACTGTTACAACTACTACAAAAACCCAAAAACATTTACCTTTTCGGTTGCTACTGTTACCATTACTATCATACCACTCTTGCTACTAAATACTTTGCTGCAGATACTAAGTTATCCAGGTGTGGTTGAATTGACAACTCAACTGCTAATACTCAAGAATATTCTTTGGCTCCCCTTGTGTCGAATCAATAAATTTGGGTTGTACTTCACCCTCGAAAGATGTTGCGATCCCCTACACTTGTGGGTTATCAGGTCACGGTTTATGTCATAATCCTCCATGGCAGTTTTGGTGCTTGGAATCTATCAAGTAAAATTTTTGCTAAGTGATGGACAAACAAATTTCACAAGCTAAAGCTATTATTTCGGATCTATGGCAGTTCAGAAAAGATAGTGAAATTAAAAACCTAAGGTGGCGATAGTGAAAAGCTTTGATGCTCTGATGTGATCTTCTATAGAGAGATGCTATTCTAATAATGAAAATGATGGTAAAACTACTTATGCACAAGATCTACGGCCTATCCAGGGTAAAAGCTATCAGAGTTGAGGAAAACAACGAAGAACAACAAGAACACCGACGAACGGCCCGAACCCTAATGCAAATCTGAGATAAAGGGGAAGGTGCACTTACAAGTGATGAGGATCAGCAGTGGCGCGACGGAGTTCTCTGGTCCAGTCAGGTTGATGCAGCAGCCTGAGTTGATGCAGCGGTTGGAGGTCGCCGCGGCGAGACTCGAGCGCTGGGGCGGCTGTGCGAAGGAGGAAGATGAAGGAGGAAGCGAGGGGGAAAATGATAAAGACCCCTGTCCCTATTTACAAGGGGGCGAATACAAGGCATGCACGGGAATTGAGGAGGCCGAAATCATCATGTGGCTATATGGACGCCTCGATTTTCAAGATGTTTATTAAGATAAGGTCAGTTAAGATGTTCTGGGCCTCGCACGGGGTTAATGTGAAATGACGTCATGGCGGGAAGATTTTGAGAGCTGACGTCATGGAGGGTTACAACAAGTGATGCAGATTTTTACAAGTCAGGTATTGATGATTGATATGAACAAGTTCAAATCAACCCGAGACCTAATGTTGGGGATATAACTACTGGGTATGAACCGCCCAGGAGGGGCCAGGTCATACCACTGGCGAGTATCAATGAAGATTGCGGGTCATAGCAAGCCCGTTGACGGCCCAAGACCCAGAGGCGACTTAAGGCCCAAGAGGATGAACCGCCATATGAATGACTTGTATTGTAAGGCAGATTTAGTTAGTCACCGAGCCGAACACGTTGTCTATGAGCCGGCCGGGACTCTGTAAGCCGTTGGGTGTCAACCTGTGTAGATAAAGGGACGACCCGACAGCGAGTTAGGGCAGAAAAAGAAGAGATCGAGAACTAGGTCAAAGCGTATTCGCTCCCTGGTAATCGAGGCCCAAGCAATACCACCTACACTAGATTAGGCCTTTACCTCCACCGCGAGGGGCCGAACCAGTATAAACTCTTCGTGTCCCTTGTCCCGTTTAACCCCTTCAAGCTAACTACGTTGCGATGGCTCCACACCTAAGTCCTTACGCTAGGACATCTGACGTGACTATTCCACGACAAGTGGTAACAAGTGGCATACGTACCCCATGCCACATGTCACCACTAGAGACAATTGAAAATAACCTTCACAAGGACTAATTAGGATTTAGGAAGCAATCTATGCCGTGAGTTGAAAAATTCTTGTAACCGTTGCTATCACTATTTCTCCCTCCGGTGGCCTTGAGACGTCTCGATCAATCGGTGTATCGGCCACAGGAACACCTCCTTCTCTCAACCTCTAAACAAGAAGATTTTGGCATTAACCCTCCACATGTAGGAGATCGAGACACAACCTTAGGGCTATGGGGAAGCTACCCTTGCTATGTCATTCGATGTTGCTCACAAAGCGGCTCTTACTATAGACCCGACTATCTCCGAGTTGAAACCGAACCCAACCCAGGATTTGCGTCCATCAATCCAGAGCTCAAGACAACTGCGATATTTAAATCGCCCAATTAGCCACCTTAGACAGACACAACCATTAGAAGAAGACACTGAAACTCGATGGAGTACCCTAAACCAGAGATCCTCGACAAAGAAAGTCTCGATTTGAGGAACGGAATATAGGTCCATGATAGAACATGGACCGATAAGAGAAAAGAAAGTAAGCAGTCTTCACTTAACCGAAAGAACAATTTAATTTTCCATCAGCAAAGTAACACTGTGCAAACTCATCTGATCCCACCCCCGAAGCTATTCTCTCACCTGGTGCAGCATAAAAAAGAAAGTCTGAAATTTCTATGAAAACCGACTCAAAATATTTGATCTTAGGTGCATTTCCTGACAAATTGATAGTGTCGGACGTCTGCTAGGAAGTGTTTCAAAAATAAATAAATAATGAAAGTAAAAAGAAAAGGATTTCACTACAAATATGATGCCAGATTTTTAAGCATGACAGATTTTTTTAACATCATTTAAGCATGAAAACTTAATATGTCATTCCGGACGTCAGACTTGGCATATACTTAAATAGAAAAATCTTAACATTTCGGAAAGAAAAAGTACGCGCGAAAAAAGGTAAAAGAAAAAGAAGAAAACTGTGTTGGAGGGACCCCCGGCCCATGTCGGGGCGCGCTGCAGGCGAGGGTTTCCGACGCTCATGGCTGCGCGTATCGTCCACGGTCCACCCCGCCGCTTCCTGTCTCTCGCTCGGAGTACTCGCTCTCGAGCACACACACACACACACACACAAAAAAACCCTCAGAATGGCGAAGGTACAGGAAACCCTAGTAGCGCTGGCCGCCGGCGTCTCCACCCCGCTGCAGGTAGTGCGGAGGGACGCATGCGACGACGGTGGCCGGCGGCTCCCTCACCTTGCGCTCTCGATCCACGCACCATGCGAGGGATCTCATGACATTCGTCAGGCACAGGTGTAGTAATTTGGTCACTAACTCGAACCAAGACATGAATAGATTGCAGCTATTTTCCTCTTGGTATTTGCCAAATATGGAGTTTCAACTTATGGAGTACATGTTTATTTCCTTCTTCACTGCCAGGGAGATGTCAAATTAGCATGGATTTCGAGTCGCTCGACTAGTCGCGACTAGTCGACGACTAGTCTATGAGTCGCAAAAATATGGTCGACTCAGCTTAGTGTCGACTCGCGACTCTGAGTCGCGACTAGTCACAACGCAGGCTCGACTTCTTCCGAGTCGCTGCCCCAGAGCGACTCGCATGAGTCGCGACTCAAAAACCATGCAAATTAGGCACCTCACAGCTTATATGTCGATGTGTTCAGACTGAATATGTACCACATGCCTTTTTAGTTCCCCCCTGCTTAGTTGCTACGTCGGTGTTAAAAAACCTGTATGCTCTGTAAACCTATGATTTCCGTCGAAATTGAGATTTTGGGTGGAATTGCAGCGAATTTATACCTGACACTGTTTGTGTCGGTTCTTTTCAGGTCATATCTGTCTCTTTCTAAAAAGACATGGGAGTTCTGTTTCTTACTCGAGAAAAGACGGTAAACTAGAAAACCATTAGCAGCATGCTTCATTTAGTTGTATATATGGTCCAAAAAACACAGATCTGTTATTTGCTTCGGTTTTGGTCATTTTTATCTCAAGTGGGACATGAACATTGATATTTTGTTTCTACCTTCTTTGATTCACGTCTGCCTTTGCCTGAGGTCATACAACAATGTACAAGCAGTGTCCATGGTTCTTAACATCATTGCTTCATATCCATACCCTTGCTTGCAATGGTGTCTTCATAGCTGGCCATCGAACATAGAAACACTAGCATCCTAGGCTTAAAAAATTTAGCTCTGCCAATAAGCATCCAATTTTGATATACAAAAAAGGTAGAATGTTTTTGCTGAGTTTGGGGGATCTGTTTGTCCCTTCTTTATAAAATAGTTTAGATACTTAAAATATTTCAGTAATTGCTTGCGAGCTACTCTAGTAGTCAAGCGCAGTTCTTTTAAGATGGAAAATAACCAATGATGAATTTAAAAGCACGGAACCTACCCAGCCTGGCTGGCAGGAATCAAACATGGTCATCAGCCGACAGAGATCCATGGCTAGGCCATGTTATTGACGAGTGCATTCTGTTTCACAATGTTTAAGAAATGCTTTGGTGAATGGTGATAAGTAGTGAAGTACCATGAGTATGGAAAAGAAATTTACCCTTATTTCATATAAAAAACGTCAAAACGAAAAGGCATGAGCCTATATTAGAACAACAATATCTTTAGGTCATCTAAACAGAAGTTAAAACATCAGTCTTAAAAATGTAAAAGCACTAGTGTACAAAAAAGTAAAAGCATCCATTTAAAAAGATGTAAAATACTAAAGTACCATCAGGCTAGGACACAAGTAAAGCATAAGCATCAACTTGCTCCCAACACAAAAAAAAGGGCAGCCCGGTGCATGTAGCTCCCGCTTGCGCAGGGTCCGGGGAAGGGTCCGACCACTTTGGGTCTATAGTACGCAGCCTTTCCCTACATTTTTGTAAGAGGCTGTTTCCAGGACTTGAACCCGTGACCTCTTGGTCACAAGGCAGCAGCTTTACCACTGCGCCAAGAATATATCATAAGGGCTCTGGTACATATTTATGCACCCCTACTGCTTCTCTTCTACACGTCCATCATAAATACAAGCCTGTTTCCACCATCGCATCTTCCGTCCAAACTTGTTCATTATCTGGTACAAGGTTAAATTAAGCAGCCACAGTTTATTGTGTCCCAAATGCAAGGTTGGTGTGATTCTGTGTCCCTTATGTTCTTCTCGTCTTTCATGTTACCAGTAGCTTCTAGCTTCTACCTTCTTTGATCATGCTGGGAAAATATATTATTAGTTTTGGACAGTATCAGGAGCATACATAATTTGCTACAGTTTTGGTTGTTTCATGTTAGGTTTGGAATTGTTTGCATAAATTACAGAGGTAGTTGAATTAGGAACTTTGACGTTATCATATTGGGCTCTAGGCATATTGAAGCATAGGGTGCTGTACCAATTTTCATCACAGTCGATGCTATAATGCTATTCTTTGCCCCGCTGCCTTGCTAATAGTGTTGGTCCTTTTCATTAGCTACATCATTTGAGTTACGCTTCTGAGATCCTTTACACCTATGGAAGTACCAACTAGAAATCTGTAGCCAACAGGTGCATACCTTGGCAGATAATAAGATATGCTGTTTCGGTCTTAGCCGTCGTTCTGATTTGCAAATATCTGGTGCTTTGGTTTTGTTTAGACAATTATCTCCCAAGCAACCTTATTGAATGTCGACTCTAGCTATTTTGTGGTGGATATTTCGCTCTTACTCATGTGTTTTTATGAGAAATAATTCTTAATAACCGCACTATATTAATACTACAATGAGTGGCTAGTTCCTATCCAAAAGGGAACCTATGCTTGGTATAAATTTTTGTAGTTGTTCATGATCCAGTTAGGTTGCTAGGGTTACGTTAGCTGGGGGTTCTGAGGTTGTGCTTGCTCTTGGTTTATCATTTTAGGTAAGATGAATTGGATAGAGTGTGTTTTGTTTACGTTTTTCTATTAATACAAAAATAAAGCAGGATTTCACTTCGCACAGAAAGAAACAAAAGGAAAGTGTAATTTGATTCTGATTGCCTTCTTCAATGCAGTTCTCATGGACCCAGTGTTTTGGAAAGCAGCAGAAAATCTCATGGATCCAGTGTTTAGGAAAGCAGCAGATAAAGGAAATATAGTTAGCCTACAAGAGCTTGTCGCCGTCAAACCCAACACAATTTACTCGACGACAAAGGCTGAGAAAAACACAGCACTTCACATCGCAGCGTCAGAAGGCCACACTTTGTTTGTCCATCATTTCCTCCTCCTTGTAGGCACAAATATGGAGCTCATGGTCAGTCAAAACAATGATGACGATACGCCACTGCACCTGGCGGTGAGAGCGGGCCATCTAGAAGTGGTCGAGCACCTGATTCTATATTTGACGTGGGCAAGGGGAATCGATGCCAACTTAAAGGTTCTCAACTGACTAGCATTATGCATTCTATATGAGTTCAGTACATTGTTTTTCTTTTGAAACCAGATGCAAAGTTTGCCTCAATCTATTAATTAAGCTGAATGTTTTCACAACTAGTTAGAGAGCATTTAGGCGAAAACAAAGATTACAAAACACACCCACGATCTAGCTACTTTAGGCCTAAGGCCACTCCAGCAGACATACGCATGACAGTACAAAAAACACACACACACTGTTGAGAACATCCAAACAACGAAACCACACACAAACATCATCATCATTGGCATACAACTTGGTGACTCCAACTTCGTCACTGACAACCACCAATGCACTGATGAACACGATCACTGCAGAGTACGAAGACGAAGATGCATCTCAAATTTCTGTGACTTGCTTCATACAAGAGCGAAGCACCAAACAAGCCTTGTGTCAGCCAAGTGCACCTCACTTTGCAACAACAAGAGTATACTGCTACCAGTACCGCACGACATGTGTCATCATCGCTGCCATTGTGGCCCTCCACGGCACAACAACTCCACCTTTGTCGTATCGAGACCAATGCATGAGAATACCCAACCAATCGAGATGTCGAAAGACCAGCTCCAGTCTTTCACTGCACACTGCCACACTGTTCATCTCCAGGTATAGTCGTCATTGTTGTGCAAGTCACGATCATGACTGAACACCCTACATACATCACTTGTCATTAGGTGTCTCTGTCAGCAACCGTGCTCTTGCAATGTTTAACTCTAACTGTACCATGCAAGGCTCGTCACCACAGCCACCGCCAATGATAGATCTGCACACCTGGTAGAATGGGTTTGCTACTGACTGCCATGCCAGTCTTGACGTTGCTGCGGGGAGCTCAGATGTGGAACACCGCCAGTGGATCCAAAGAAGCTCCTCGATGCTGCGGCCCTGCAGGATTCACACTCTATGAGCAGATCCACGTGTTATGCCCAATACTTATCCAATTAGGGTATAAGATATTTAAGTAAGGGATAAGATCCTGATACTTAAGAAAGATAGGGTTAGTTACTTGAGATCTGAGTTGTTGTGATAGTATATCTTCTCTATCTGTATACCTTTTTTGCGTAAAAATTAAGTATGTTCCTTTTCCTGCCGGCAGAGACCTTCATCCAACCTTCCATATTTATTTTGAGCATCATTCCTCGATAACCACCTTAATTATCCCACCTTTTATTGACTTAGTACCAAATAAACCTATGTTTTTTTGGTAAGCCAATAAGTGATTACAAAATAAAATCCTAAAAATATATTTAGGTACTTAAATCACGGGCAGGATTTGATAACATTTATTTACACAATCACATTAATATGGGCAGTTAAATCACAGGCCAACATACTAGAATATTTATTCCCGTGGCAACGCACATGTAATTATCTATGAAGACTAGAAGGGAGGACCAAAAGCAATGAATCAAGAGTTTATTTTGTATTTCTTATATTTTAGCCTAGCTATCTAGGAATGATCCGAGATCATTTCACTGGCTAGCATCCCGTTTTGGTATTCCTGGCGCATAGCAGCACCCCAGAGGAGAGGCACCACAATCGCCCAACCCATTGGGTTCGCCACACAAGGGCATCCTTCTCGTTGGAGGGTGCCAACACTGCCAGCCCTGCCAGCCCCTGTGGCAAGATCTCGAGCTACCGCAAACGAGCTCCCACCTTCAGAGCAACAAATAGAACCACATATCACCTTTGGGGCATGACACCAGTTTATATATTTTTAATTTGGCATCAACATCTAAAACAGTACAGGTGTCGGATGCAAGTTTGGGATTTTTTTGCATCAGCATTTTGCATACATTGTAGATGTTGAGCTTGTCTAGGTTAAAAACTCGGCGTACGCATTGCAGTTAAATGTGGTTAAAAACTTGGTTCTAGTTAGTAAATTTATCCAAACTTTGTACTAGAACATAAAGCATTCCTATCCGGATATAGACAAAGTTCATTGGCACACCACCATTCAATTTACTACCGAACCAATCCTAATCTTGCCTTTGGCACAATTTTTCCTTTGAATTCAAGCGTTTGCATTGTATCTAGCTGCAATGAAAACATATGTGCAATTAATGGATACATTCAAATCATTATTGAATCAAGCATAATCTTGCACCTGGAATTTTTTTCTTCTGAATTTAAGTTGTCCTGGTAAGCAGGTCAGTGTTCAAATGGTAATGTACTACATGCGTGCAGGAGCCTACCACAATGTTAAATGGTAAAGGAAATACACCGATGCATGATGCACTGTCTCATCGACAATTGGACATTGCACTAAAGCTTTTGGAGGTCAACCCAAGATGTGCAAATGCATTGAACGAGGAAATGCAGTCACCGCTTTACATTGCTGCTAGGGAAGGCTATCTCCATGTTGTCAAGAAGATTGCCGACCAGTTGTTGGCAGTCTCTATCTCAACTATTGGCACTCATATGACTGCTCTACACCAAGCTGTGTTGGCTGATGACATCGGTAAGCATATTTAAAAAACGTATCTGTTCCCAATTAAAACATTTTATTTTCCCTAGTAATTAACACCCCAAATCATATAAATTGCCATGTTTCGGGGATCAAGGATCACAGATATCCTGTTTATTAATTTGGCTAGGGCCTAAATGCTTAGTTCTTCTTTGGAATGTGAAATGAAAACTGTCACAGAGAGTTTATACAGGTCCAGGCCGCGCTGAGGCGTAATACCCTACTTCCTGTTTGTGGTTGGTTGATGCTGGCAATATGGTGAAAGTTACATATGCTCGGACGAGCTGCGGGTATGCTCGGGGGAGCTTTGAGTATCCTCGGGAGAACTGTTGGGTATACTCGGGATTTTCGGAGTGGTCTATGCTACGCTCCCGAGTATCCTTCTGCTGCTACCTTATGCTTCCTACTCTTGATTGAGCTACATTGTTCCTTGTGTGATTCTTGTCTCCGGTTCCTATTCTCCCTCTGGATGGCCGCGGTCTTCCCCTTGTAAAGGGCTAGGGGGCACCATAGTGGCCATCTTACATTTGTGTGAACATGCGTGGGTCGAAGCCCATGTGGTCTCTTTGACTAATTGAGTTGATGTCATGCAGCGTAGCGCCTACCTGGCGCAAGCACCAGGCATACGAGTGCCTTCTGCCATCATTTGTTCTCCATGGGCCCCTCTTGCCAGTGTCCCAATAATCGCACGCTCCCTACGAGTTAAAAGGGTTATCTTGCGATGTCGTAGGTCCTAGTTGACATGTCACACATCTTATCGCTCGGGAGAGCGCTCCCTTAGCCAGGTGTTATTATTTACCGCCTATCAACCGTAGGCCTGCGACGGGCTACAGGATTGTCGCTTCATTAAATGCGCTGTCGGAGGCAGCGAGCACGACACATCCTTGCCGTGCTGGTTAGGTAAGGATACCGCGAGATCATCACTGATGGCGTCTCACTTCTCAAAATGTAGGATTATTTAAAGATACCATTATTTCCACTGAAGTTGGTTAGCCCATCTGACACATTTTCACTGAAGATGCTTATTGTTACCTAGCCTGATTGTTGCTGGTCTTGATACCCTGACGCACCCTCAGCCGGTCCACGTGGCATGCTCGGGGTACCCGGATTCTCATGATATCGACAGTAACCCCCGACCCTTTCATCTACTTGGTGACCTTTTGGGCAAGGAGGTACCTGCTAATGGGGAGGGCCTAATCAGTACTGGGCCCGCATGCGGAAGCAATCCCGTGGAGGCGCCAATGCTGATGAGACTCGAGGAGGCGCCTTGGTTTTTGCCCGATTGATGGTGTTGACGTGTGCACGACGAGCTTGGGAAAGGGGGACACACAGTCTCCTTCAAGGAGCCTCCAACACTCCGCCCTCAAGCTATAAATGGGGCACACGAGGATGAAGGGTTTTTCATCGTCCCTACATACCCGTGCTCGGCGAGGAGTCCTAGACCAAGAAAATGGCCGCTCGCCACCCGGACGCCTGACACACTTCTTTCTTCGCCTCCCACTACTCATCTCCAGCTCCGTTGTCTCAACCACTGGTGTTTCTGGGCCACATCGTCTCCACGTCGGTGGTGAGCGTGCCCCTCCTCGCCACCCGCCAGTCTCCTTCCCGCGTTGTGCTCTGCCTAGACGCTGAGGGGCCGCACTCCCTCGGAGCTGCAACCTTTGGTTATGCCGTCCTCTTGGTGCCAGTGGCACCTGGGGAGCTTCTCTCGTTTTGTTTGACGACTCTTGGGGAGGCAAGGGTGGCATGGACGACTCTTTTAGGAAAGCCTCGATCTCGGTAGTCCAAGATGCCTCTTGAATGACAAGAACCTGTTGCCCATTGGGTGGAGTTTTTTGGACCGTCCATAAACGTGGCCCTTGAGGTTCCCTTCTTGAAACAGGATGTGCTTCTTCGCATGGGTCGACAATGGGACTCGATGGCTTCATTAGCTTTTCTCCGAAGACCCCGACGGCAACAGACCTCCGCTGTAAGGCCAGCCGGGATAATCATCGGCGAGCATGTTGAGCCCACGTTTCACATGCTCAAATTGCAAACAGGTGAACCATCGCTCCATCTTTTGGACCTCAGTGAGGTATGGCGCCATCTGGGGATCGAGGCTCTGATACTCTTTGTTCACCTACTTGATGACTAGCTAGGAGTCTCCTCTCACAACGAGGTGCTGGATCCCAAGGGCCGTCGCTGCTCGGAGACCTGTGAGCAATCCCTTGTACTCCGACATGTTCGAGCCGTTGTTGAAGAGGAGTTGCACGACATAATGAAGCTCATCGCCAGCCGGGAAGATGAGGAGGGCTCGAGCCCCCGCACCCTTGAGCGAGAACGACCCGTCGAAGTACAAGATCCACTCCCTGGGGTTCCCCTAAGCCGTGGCGGCGAATTATCCCTCCTCTAGGGGCACATGGGCCCATTATGCCACGAAGTCAAGCAAGGCTCAGCTCTTGATGACTTGAGTGATCACGAATTGAAGGTCGAACTCAGCGAGCTCAACGGCCCATTCGGCAATTCGTCACATTGCTTCTCTGTTGTTGATGATGGGGCTTTTAGGGGAAACAAAGTAACCACTGCAATGTCGTGGTGAAGGTGCAATCGTGCCCTTAATCATATTTTGACGTTGACGACAATATACATATAGGGGACTAATTATGTTTGCTAAGTCTATACACAGGAGATTAGTCTCTTTGGCATCATTGTGCAGGAATCATTGACCTATCAATTTATATATGACTCAAGCTTGGTGATAACGAGAAAAGAAGCGTAGCATTTTTCAGTTAGTCTTGAGTTATAGGGATCCCGCTCTATTAAGAGGGGATCAAAGGGTCCGTTGAAGATTTGCTCAAGTCAACATCTTTTCATGGCCATCCTACACTTAATGACATACACAACCCTAAAAATAACTTAGCCAAAATCCTACCTTCAAAATGACCTACCTCTATGTTAACAACCGGATCATCCGGGCATTACGCGGACCATCCAGATAGTGTCTCGGGTATCTGGCTAGAGTGGCAGAAGACACTCGTATGTAGGCTCTGGGGTTGGATCATCCAGATACATGCCCGGATCTTCCGGTTGTTGCCCGGATGCTCTGCCCAGACGTCGTTGCGGAGAGTGTCGCGTCCGAGCTGGCCCGGATGTTCCGGACTCTGTGCCGAATGTTCGGCCAGCCCGTGTTCCCCATGCGATTGTTTTGCAATGCCGGATGTTCCAGGCCCCTTCCAGGATGTTCGGGCTGTAAGCTTGTTGCTCAACCTTTGACCCAACCAGACTGTCTAGATATCTACTCGGGTCATTTGTGCGTTCCCCGGATCGTTCGGGTTCCTATTCGGACGTATGGGTACTTGAAATACATAGCTCAAATGACTCTTTTCAGTGGAGCTATACATACCCTTCTCCCACTCTGGGATAGGGTTGACCACTACACTTATATTCATTTGCAAGCCACAAGTGCCCCCTCTCACCCCCTTCCACACTCAATCTTAGATCCCGGGAAGATTTGTGAGAGTTCTTGAGAGAAAATCCACCAAGTGATGGATCCACCCCCTCTTTCGACCAAAAGCAAATCGTGATTTGAGCAAGTCTTGAGCATTTACCCCTTGATCTTGTACTGTTCGAGGTTGTAGACTCCTGGTGGTAGGAGTTCTTCGGAGAGGAATCAGCTGTTGTGATTAACCTCGAAAAGTTTGTGAAGATTTGGAGGCCGCCTCAAGGTCTACCACTAGTGGTTGAGAATCGCCTTCGTGGTGATATCTCAAGGAGAATAGGGTGAGTCTTCGTGGTAACACCCGGCCCTCCAACGGTGACTAGCTTCCCTCCAAGGAAGTGAATGCCGGGATACATCCTTGTCTCTGGAGTTTTGGTTATCGCTAACCCTAACTCCTTACTTGTGGTTATTTGTCTCCTTTTTTGTTTGAACACATTTGTCTCCTTGTCTTTACATAATATCATATTGTGCTTGCTTGTCTCTCTACTAGTTATTGTTGAGTAATTTGCTAGCACTAGAATTACCTTTACAATGTGTTAGGTTCACTTTCATATTCCGCATATTTGCCTAAAATTGCCAAGTAATAATTTAAAATTGTAATTGTACCTATTCACCCCTTTCTAGGTCCATCTTGATCCTTTCACATGGGACCGAAAATAATGTCGCAGCTTCCTTGAGGCGATCAAAACCGCATAAATCTTCTTCTACGGCTGCAGATATTGTGTCCCGGCGCTGTGTAATACTTCACTGATAAAGTACACAGGGCGCTAGACCCGACGTTTCCGCACTCAGCCCGGTCCTCATGCTCGGGACCCGACGATGGCTCACCCCGGGGATGTACTCTTCCTCTCTTTCCCCATGAGCATCGCGTTGAGCACTTGTGGTGTAGCCGAAAGACACAACAACAATGGTTCCCTGGGCTTAGGGGCCACTAAGACCGATGGCAAGGTGAGATACTGCTTGCTTCCTCACATGCTCGGCTTTAGGCATCCACTGGAAGGGTCCTGACCGCTTGAGGAGTCAGGTGCTAGACATCCTTGAGCCGCGCCGGGTTCACCTCGATTCTGCGATTTGACACCAGGAATCCGGGGTGCTTTCTGGACGGCACTCGAAAACACATTTTTGGGGATTGAGCTTCATGCGCATTCGGTGCAGATTGTCGAAAGTTTATGCTAGGTCATCCAGGAGGGTTGACTTGTCTCTGGTTTCCACGACGAGATCATTGATGTCCACCGCGATCTTCCGGCTCACTTGCGAGCCTAATGCGAAGCGCATTGCTCACTCGTAAGTGGGGCCGGCGTTTTCAGGCCGAAGGGCATGCATATGTAGTAGAAAGTTCCGATAGGCGTTATGAATGTTGTCTTCTCTTCATCTTCTTCCGCCATGCGGATCTGGTGATACCTCGAATATGTGTCCAGAAAGCACAACAAGTCGCACCTCGCGGTCTAGTCGACAATCTAATCTATGGAAGGGTGGAGGTAAGGATCTTTGGGGTACGCCTTATTGAGGCTACTTATGTCGATGCACATTCGCATCTTCCCACTAGCCTTGGGAACCATTACCGAGTTGGCATTCCAGTTAGGGTGGATCACTTTCCTGATGAAATCGACTTTCTTAAGCCGTTCCACTTCTTCTCTGATGAATTCCTGCCACTCGGGCGCTTGGCGGCACACCTTCTGTTTCATAGGCCGTGCATCGGGGTACACAGATAATTGGTGCTCGATCACCTCCCTGGGAACACCGGGCATGTCCAACGGCTGCCAAGAAAACATGTCGGTGTTAGCCCCGCAGGAAGGTGACGAGCACACTTTCCTATATGGGATCGAGCTGTCCACTGATCTTGATGGTCTGGTCGGGGTTGTCCCCAAGCTGAAAAGACTTGGTCAGGACAACGTCGCTGGTGAAGACTTTCGTCTTCCTCGCGGTGGGCAGCAAGCATTCTAATTGATCGGTACTAACGGCGGCGGGGGGCAGTGGTTGCCAAGAACATCTTCTCTGCACAGATCACATCACCCGGGAGGTCCACTTACACATAGATTGACACAGAGATTGGTCCTTGGGGTCCGGGCATCTTGATGGTCATGTATGCACAATGAGATGTGATCATGAACTTAGCAAGCGCTTGACATCCCATGATACCTTTGTACGGTAGGTCAAAATTTGCAACATCGAAGTCAACATACTTGGTGGGGTAGTTGCTTGGTGCGTCGAAAGTGACTGGGGTTACCCCCAGGAAGGGTTGCGTTCGGCACATCGCTTCGGTGGGAATCTGCATCTTCTTGTGGATCTGTGGGGATAGAACGTTCAGTCCAGCGCCCCCATCTACCAGTATCTTGGAGGCTTCGATGTTGCAAATCATGGGCGAGACCACCAGCGGAAGGCGTCCCACCGATGATGTGCTCCTCGAATGGTCGGAGTAGTCGAAGCGACACCTCTGACCATCTGAGTGTTCTCTTGACTCCCATGCTAGGGGCGATGGTGTTCACCTCGTGCTTTATCAACTTGAATTGGCGATGCGACATGTGTAGGGACGCACTGCCATGGATGCAAGCCAAGTCTCGGGCCTCCTGGAAACCATGATTGTGGTTTCGCTCCTCAATGCCGTTGTCCTCGCTGTGGCTGTGAGGTTCTTGTCCTGGGCGCCCAACGGGCCGTGGTTACCACCACGATTGCCGCGAACACCACCACAGTTACTCCAGACTTCACCTCAAGTTGTTATACCCTTCGCCTCGGCCCCTCGATTCCCGTCATGGTTTCCTTGGTCTCCAGGGTTATCGCGATAACCTCCGCGGTTACCGTGGTCATCATAGGGTCGTCTTCAGCGTCCCTCATTGACGTTCTGCACCTCCTGGCACTTGCAAGGTCGTACAGATCCGTCCAGTGTATCTTGCACCACTTTCGGGTATTTGCCTAGGGGGTACTCTTCGCCTTCCCACTCACCTTGGTGGGTGGACGGGCAGGTTCAAGAGCCTTGGGTTCTGCGACCAGGACCGCTTCTGTCCTCCGCTTCTTATCTATCTTAGTATGGCGTGAGGTCCCGGCGCCACTACCACCCTTTGCGCGAGCCATTCCCGCTCTTCAGCTGCGTTGGCACACTTATCTGGCAAGGCAAATAATTCGGCGGTGGTTTGGATGGTCTTGGTACCCATTTTCTCCCGCATCTTCTCTTGCATGCGCCTACCCGTAAGGCGATCATGACGGCCCATGGGGTACTCCTTGGTATGGTGACCCGCACCTTGCTAAAGCGCTCGATGTACTCGCGTAGGGTTTCCCCTAATCGCTTAACGACAACGTGGAGATCGCCTTCGACCCCCGACGTTCATAGGTTGCCCTGGAAGTCGGCTACGAACTGGTCGCGCAATTCCTGCCATGAGCCAATGAGGGCATATTGCAGGTTCATGAGCCATGACCTGGCTGGTCCGTTTAGTGCCAAAGGGAACCGGTTGGCCATTACAATCTCCGCCCCTTCCCCCGGCGGCATGGACAGCTGTGGTGTAGAGCTAGAGAAATTCCACCGTATCCTGAGCCCCATCGTAAACTTGCGGGAACTCAGGTTGGAACTTCGGGGGCAATGCCATGTGGCGCAGCTCGAGGGTGAATGCCTGGCACCCCGTGGTATAAGGAGCGGCAATGCTGATGATGGGGAGGCGCAGACCCGCTCCACCCTTGGTGCCTAAGGAATCTGGACTTCGTCGGCGCCAAGGGCGCTGGGCTCTACCAGTTGAGGCTTGCTTGTGATAGGGACGTCCTTCCTTCCACTATCTAAGTTGAAGTGTGCAGGCAATCTTCTAGGCTGCGCCCGAAAGTTCGCGGAGGCGTCGTCCCTCGGGTCAGCGGGTGAGCCTAGGGCTCCTCTAGCTGATCATGGGGCCGATGTGGCAACATGACCGTGACAGTAGGGCTCCTGCCTGGATGCAGAGCGTGCACCGCTGGCCACCGACCACTCACAAGTGATGTCCAGAGATGTCCACCATGTTAACTACTTACCTGAGCCAAGATCCCAGCAGGGGCTGCACTTCTACTGGCGTTGGAGGGTGGAGGAGGAGAGCGTGCGCCGCCTGAAGTGCGATCGTCGGGCTAGTCTCAAAACTACGCTGGTGGCACACCCGCCCGTGGCCACCGCGTGAAAGGTGGCCCGCTGGTTGCGTTGGAGCTTTAGACGGGACGTCCCCCGCCACACTCCCCCGTGAGTGGGTGTGAGACGGCTCCGAGGAAAGCGGTTTTTGTTCACCCGCCATGATCACCGAAGGTGGTGATATAATGGTACGGAGAAGAAACAAGCCTTAGGCCCTTACCTGGCGTGCAAGATGTCGGAGAGTCAACTCATGACATCATGGTTCAAAGATACCCTGTTTATTAGTTTGGCTTGGTGCTAAACGCTTAGTTCTTCTTTGGAATGTGAAACGAAAAATGACACAGAGTTTATACAGGTTCAGGCCGCGCTGATGCGCAGTACCCTACTTCCTGTTTGTGGTTGGTTGATGATGGCAATATGGTGAAAGTTACATATGCTCGGACGAGCTGCGGGTATGCTCGAGGGAGCTTTGTGTATGCTGGGGAGAGCTGCTTGCTATGCTCGGGTTTTGGGGGGTGGTCTAGGCTATGCTCCCGAGCATCCTTCTGCTTGCTACCTTATGCTTCCTACTCTTGATTGAGCTACACTTGCTCATTGTTCCTTGTGTGATTTTTGCCTCTGGTTCCTACTCTCCCTCTTTGGTGGCCGCGGTCCTCCCCTTATATAGGGCTAGGGGGCAACAATGGCCATCTTACAGTCGTGTGAACAAGTGTCCAATGCGTAGGTTGAAGCCCACGTTGTCTCTTTTACTAATTGAGCCGATGTCAGGAAGCTTATCGCTCGCTTGGCGTAGGCACCAGGCACTCGAGTGGCTTCTACCATCATTAGTTTCCTATGGGCCCCTCTTGCCAGCATCCCAAAAACCGCCTGCTCCCAGCGAGTCAAAAGGGTTAGCCTGCAATGTCAAAAGTTCCAGTTGATGTGTCACACATCTTATCGCTCGGGAGAGCGCTCCCTCCGTCAGGCGGTATTGTTTACCGCATATCAACCGTAGGCCTGCGGCGGTCTACGATATGTACTGCCACTTCATTAAATGCCCTGTCAGAGGTAGCATGCATCCTTGCCGTGCTGGGTGGGCAAGGATACCGCGGGATCGTCACTGATGACGTCTCACTTCTCAAAACGCATGATTCTTTGAAGATTACATTATTTTCGCCGAAGCTAGTGTGCTCGTCCTACACATTTTCGCTAAAGATGCCTATTGATCTCCCAGCCTAATTGTTGTTGGTCTTGATACCCGGACACGCCCTCAGCTGCTCCACCTGGCATGCTTGGGATACCCTGATTCTCATGATTCCGACAATCATTAATGCACATATGTTTCTATGTCCTTCCTATTCAAGCCTTACCGATTTAGATTTTCTTTGTAAATATTCATAAAGGTTCTCAAATACGAATGACAATAGCTTTGTAGTATGAAAAGTTGTAGTAGATGTTAGTACATAAAAACAAAACTACATAAAAAGATAGCCAAAAAAGGACTTGGTCCTCTCGTTGCCACCTCGGAGGCGACTCGAGGGCGAAAACCTAGCCCGTCGCCACCCTCTCCCCCTCCTCTCTCCCGTCCCGCCACCGCCAGAGGTGCTCCAGGGCAAGCTCTTGTGGCGCCAATGATGTTGGCTGCAAGGGTCCAACGCTCCGCCTCACATGGAGGGATTCAGAAGCCGGGAAAAAAACATCGACAGGAGGAGATGGTGTCCTTCAACTGTGGTTGTAGCCCCACTACGGTCGAGCAGGCGACAATATGGATGTGGATGTTGGTCTTGGCGTGGGCGTCGCCCTGTTAGCCTTTTCTCCAAGAGAATAGCCTCCGCGTCCCATGCTGCTTGTCCCTCTACTAGATCCTGATCCTGGAGCTCTTTGTTAGAGCAAATCAATCAGCTTCCTGCTGTATGTACGCGATCTGCACAAGAACTCACGAGAGGAAAAACTATTGAATAGGGGTTTACAAAGAGTTCACGTCCAACACGGCACACGTAATTGCCCAACATGTCGTGACCCTGATAAGCAGGTTTAAACTCTCCTATCTCCTTATCTGATCGATTCCTAGACGCACACGATACTTCCGAAACTGTTTTATACTTCAACAGTTCGGTTACAACCAGACTCCTAACACAATGTGCTTACTCCTAACATTTACCCCCCTAAGCATGTTGTGTCATCATTTCACAGCTACTACTCCAATTCTCTTCCTCATCTCCAATAATTTCTGTTTTCCAAGAGAATTAGTCAAGATGTCAGCTAGCTGATCTTCAGAGCATACATGATCGACTTCTACCTTTCCTTCCTCCACACAGTCCCTTATGTAATGATACCTTGTATCTATATGCTTGCTTCTATCATGATGAACAAGGTTCTTGCACAAGGAAATTGCAGATTTGTTGTCGATCTTCAATAGCACCTTCCCCGGTTCTTGGTCTAGGAGATCACCAAGTAGTCGTCCAAGCCAAACTCCGTGACACGCCGCTGTCGCTGCTGCTATATTCGGCCTCACAAGAAGAAAGAGCTACAACCTTCTGTTTCTGTGAGAGCCAACCGACCAAGTTCGGTCCAAGGAAAAATGCAACGCCGGTTGTGCTCTTCCGATCGTCCACGTCTCCCGCCATGTCACTATCACTGTAACCATGGAGCTGCTCATCTTTTGCACCTTTCTTCTTGACATAGCTACACTCAAAATTGAGTGTTCCTTTCACAGAGCGCAATATGTGTTTTACTGCAGCCAGATGTTCAGATGTTGGGGCCTCCATAAAGCGACTCACGATGCCCACTAGATGTGCCAAATCTGGCCT
Organism: Triticum dicoccoides; assembly: GCF_002162155.2. Taxonomy (NCBI): domain Eukaryota; kingdom Viridiplantae; phylum Streptophyta; class Magnoliopsida; order Poales; family Poaceae; genus Triticum; species Triticum dicoccoides. Next base: position 133,934,664 of record NC_041381.1, read on the forward strand.
TGTATGTATGAGGTACTGTAAACTTCCCACAATACTACGATACTTTGTTGAGTCAACTTCAGGAGCTTCACTTCTCCTACTCAGCTTGAGATGAACTTCCATAGGAGTTTGAGCAAAATTGCAATCTGTCATGCCGCTGGTCTCTAGGATCTTTCTCGCGTATGCCTCCTGACATAGCGTTATACTCCCTGGTTTTTGATGCACTTCTATGCCTAGATAGTAGCTCAATAAACCCAGGTTAGACATCTTAAATAAGTCCTTCATCTGCTGTTTGAACCTGTTTGTATCAGCTAGCTTCGGTTCGATCATATCTTCACCGCCGCCCAACCCGTCTCTCCCGCTGTCGGTCACCTTGTCGCCTCCGGCGACCACCACGACCGTCGCCCCGCTCCTGCCCGCGCCGGGCTCCTCCATCGCGCCCGCCCCCGCCGTCCTCACCCCGGAGGTGTCCGAGGCGCTGCGGGACCTAACCCAGGCGGTCCAGGAGATTTGCCTGTTCTTGGCCGGTCCTACGGGCCGCACCCGGCCGCGCCGCCCATTGCCGCCACCGCGCCGCCGTGGCTGCCGTGGCTGCCGCCGCACCACGCGGCCTCCGCTGGGCCGCTGCAGCTGCCATCCACCGCCACCACCGCCCTGCCCTGGCTGTAGTGGCAGCCGCCGCTCCGGGCGGCCTCCGCCGCGCCCGGCGCGACACCGCAGCAGTCGCTGCAGCTGCAGCAGCCACCGCCGGTCAGCTCCGCCATCCAGTATGGGATGCCCTACAACGGGACTGCGACAACCTCGTTCCCATCAGCGCCGCCGCTGTCCCAGGACGTCCACATACAACAGATCAAGTCCCCGCCGTCGCCGTCACCGCTTCCGTATTGGATCGCTACCTGCCATGTGTCGGCGGCGGTGAGGCTGCAGGCTGCTGCGTGCGGCCTCCTCGCGCGTCGGCGTGTGCGGGAGATGTGTGGTCTACAGCTGCGCGCCGTTTCCCTCACGGGCGGCGGGCATGCTGTTTTCCCCGCGGGCAGCGACCTCAAAGTCTGCGACATCGGCGGTTGGGGGGGGGGGGGCGCACCCCTCCTCGCCATACTCCATCGCAAGCCCTCCACTCTTCTCTGTGCGGTGCAGACCAACAGCCGTCCAGCGGGGAGAAGACATGGTGTCAACGACAGGAGCGCACCGCGTAGCACCACTGCATTCCGCCGCCAGCCGCCGCGAGGGCGCCTCTGCTGGTCGCTCTTGCGATCACTTCCAGGTGGCCATACACATGCACTCCTTTTGTACAGATGGTGTCCATGGGATCTAGGTGGCTGTACACGTGCCGGTCCGACGTGCGGATGGTGTCCACTTTTTGTTAAGGGGTCCAAAATAAAGCGTCCCAGTCCATTTCAGGTTGAGAGTAATAAAACAAGCCGAGATGTAAAAGGCTTGTTTTTAGGTGTTAGGTTTGTGTTGCGTCGAGTCATGGTTATAGGTTGGCTAGGCTGCAGCTCGAGGACAAGCTGCATGTCCAGGTGGGGTGTAGTGTTAGAGTACGTAATGGGCCTGGGCTGGCAGTATAGCCCGTTAGTCTTAGGGTTAATTAGAGATAAGGGTCGCTTGCTTAGGGGTCAAGTAAGCCTTGCTTGGGAGTCAAGTAAACCTCTATATAAAGAGAGGAGATGTATCAATCTAATCAAGCTAGAATTAAGAAGGAAATCCCTTCCCTCTTGCCCGGCCGTGGGCAGAAAGGCCCCCGGCCGACCCTTTCGCGCCCTCCTTCTAGCAGCCACATAACAGAACCTTTCCAATTCTTGCTCATCCTCTCCTGTTATCAGTAGGTCATCCACGTATACTCCAACAATTAGGCGAGATTTTTTCTTCCCCCCTTTTGTACATAGCATGCTCAAATGGACTCCTCTCAAATCCGAGAGATATCAGCGTGTCATTTAATTTAATGTTCCACGCTCTCGGAGCTTGATGTAAACCATACAGAGCTTTGCTTTGTGGAGTCTCAACACCTTTTCTTCACTCCCCACCTTGCTGAAACCTGGAGGTTGTTTTACATAAACTTCCTCTAACACACCATCCAAAAATGCCGACTTGACATCCATATGATGTAGCTTCCACGATTTCTGAGCTGCAATTAGCAGCTGGACAGACTCCATCCTCGCAATTGGGGCAAAAACCTCATCAAAGTCCACTCCTTGCTGCTGTACAAATCCTTTAGCGACAAGGCGAGCCTTGTGCTTGATCACCAATCCCTCTGAATTTTTCTTTTCTTTAAATACCCACTTCAAACCTATAGCTTGGTGTCCTTCAGGAAGATTGGTTAATGACCAAGTCTTGTTATCAATGATCGAGTCCATCTCCTCTGTCATTGCTTTCCTCCAAGTTTCTTCCTTGTTTGCTCCTTCAAATGATATAGGTTCCTTTGCACCTAGAAAACAGAGCTCTGCAATTTCTTCTCTTATGCTTGCAGATGAACTTCTTCTACTCGCAACCTGTGCTCTGTTGTGTCCTCTTCCCCCCTGGTTGTTGGTGGTTTCGTGGCTTCATAAATGTCGTCGATCGAGCGCAGACGAACTGGTGTTGGCGGTCCTTGACGAGGTTCGCTTACCGCTGCTGCATCACCTTGTTCTGTCAGGTCTGCAGCCTCAAGCGAATTTCCTGCTATGGCAGCATTTTCCGTTGCCGTGGCAGAAGAATTTGTTGCTGGGGGTGTTACATCTCCTGACATGGTAGTTGCGCTGGGGCTTTTGCTGCTGTTCTCAGTGAGTGATGAAGGAGTTGATGGTGAGCCTAAATCAGCAAACTCCGGAGCACTGCCTTGTACAACGGGCATGCTCGGTACTTCCCCTTTGTCCCCATGGTCATGATTGTGCTCGTCATGACCTGCATCATGGTGATCATAAAACACCTTAAATATATCACCTGAAGAATGCGGAGGTGGTTCAGTTGCCGAATCCCAATTCCATGCTTTTGCTTCTTCAAAGACAACATCTCGAGTTACTCTCAGCATCCTTCCACGAGGGTCATATACTCTGTATGCTTTTGATCCAGGCTCATATCCAAGCACCACCATGGGTGTGCTGCGGTCTTCTAGTTTTCCAATGTGACCTCCTACTGTTTTTACATGAGCTACACACCCGAATGTGCGCAAGTGTTCCACAGTAGGTTTCCTCCCGCACCATGCTTCGTACGGAGTCTTTCCGATCACACTTTTGGTGGGCGCTTGATTGGGCAAATAGACTGCTGTGGTAACAGCTTCCCCCCAAAATCTTCTGGGCATATTTTTACTCTTTTACATGCTCCGTGCCATAGCTACAACCATTTGGTTTCTTCTCTCTACCATGCCGTTTTGCTGCGATGTGTAGGGAGCCATCAAGTACCTTCTAATGCCATGTTCTTCACAATAGGCATTGAACCTCTTGGATCTAAATTCACCACCTCTATCTGTTCTGAGAGCTTTCAACTTTGATTCAGCTTCTACCTCGTCTGCAACCCTGACCTTTTTAAATGCTTCAAAAACCTGATCTTTGGTCTTCAACAACACGATCCACATGAACCTGCTATAGTCATCGACAATTAGCAAAAAATATCGATTAGTCCACACAAATCACCATGCATCAAGTCCATAACCTTGCTTGCTCTGAAATTTGCCTCATAGGGGAATAGGTTATGCTTCTGTTTCCCAACAAGACAGTCATCACAAAGCTGCTCGACATGCTCAATTCTTGGTAGACCGTGCACCATCTCCTTCTGCCCTAGTGTACGCAATGCTCGGAATTCAGATGACCGTAGCGTGCATGCCATCTCCAGGCATCCTCCTGCATACCAGCAAGCAAACAAATTGGGTCGGCACGATCAAGGTTCAGTATGTAGAGGCGATTCCTTGAACGCTTCACCCGTGCGAGCAGTGTACGCTGACGGTCAAACACCTTCCATCCTCAATGACGATCTTGCAACCGCGCTCTTCGAGTTGGCCAAGACTTATAATACTACTCTTCAGTCTTGGGATGAAATACACATCTGTCAGCACCTTGTGTTCTCCCTTGCTGTCTCAAATAATACGGTTCCACGACAACAAATCTACACTGTTGAGGCATCTCCAAATTTTACAGTGCCTCCAACTGAAGTATTCAACTTAGAAAATTGATCAATATTGCCGGTCATGTGATTACCCGCTCCGGAGTCCAAGTACCATACATTCGCACCAGCTTCGACCTTTTCCTTCTGCTGCAGATGCACTTTATCCTCTACAAGTGTCACATATTCAGTGAGCTTTCTCTGTTTTTTCTCTTCCTGAACCTCTTTAGGCACGAGCATGTGCTTTGGACGTTCTTCAATCTGCTCATCTTCCATGAGTTCGCACAACTCTACCATCAGCATCTCAGGCTGGTCATCACCTCCCTTTGCTAGGAAAGCTTTTTCTTTCTTTGGTGGCTTGCGACATTCAGATTTAAATTGTCCAAAAATCCCACAGTTATGGCACTTAATTTCTCCCGATCAAACTTCGGTTTGGCAGGGGCCTCAAACTCTTCTTCTGATTTCTTCGGGTTACGCCGATTTCCCTTCTTGCCACTGCCGCTTGCTCCCGTCCCCTTGTTTTTCTTGTCGTTTGACAGTTGCATCCACTGCGTCTTGGTCAGGTACAAATTCTCACTTTCCTTCGGATCGCCGAAGTTCAACCTGATCCTCTCATCATGGGCTTTGAATCTCCCGACGAGTTCTGCGACCGACAAGGTATTCAGGTCCACGCACTGTTCGATGAGGTGACGATCTGCATGTATCGTGGTGCTGCAGCATGGAGGAAGCGGCGTACAATCGCGATATCCGTCAAAGTCTCTCCAAGGTCCTTGATGGAGCTGGTGATCTCAACCACCCTTGTGGCAAATTTATCCACGGATTCACTTTCATCCATCTTCAGAATTTCATAATCCCTCAACAGAGATTGTAGACGAGCCTCACGAACACGGCTGTGCCCTTGGTGAAGTTCCTTGATCACCTCCCAGGCTTCTGTTGTCGTATTCTTCCCGGATACATGACGTGCTACATCATTGGGGATGACAGAGTAGATCGCAGACATGGCCTGCCGATCCTTCTTATATTCTGCACCTCCCTTCTTGTATACATCGCCTCCAGCATTGATCGCATCCCAGATTTCGTGAGCCTCCATGGTGCACTCCATCTTGATTGCCCACATAGCATAGTCCTCTCCCTGTAGCTGCGGGAAGGTCGTCGAGGGTAAGGTTTCTTTCTTCACCGCCGAACTGCCTCCCAGCGCAAGCTGCTTGTTCTTGCTATCGTCGTCGCCCATTGCTCTCTCATGACCGAGGATCTAGCATGGCTCTGATGCCATTGTTAGAGCAAATCAATCAGCTTCCTGCTGTATGTACGCGATCTGCACAAGAACTTACGAGAGGAAAAACTACAGAAGAAAATATTCAACGATGGCTCAATCGCCCTCCTTCCTATTCTTTACTTTATATGGGGGTTTACAAAGAATTCACGTCAACACGGCACATGTAATTGCCCAACACGACGTGACCCTGATAAGCAGGTTTAAACTCTCCTATCTCCTTATCTGATCGATTCCTAGACGCACACGATACTTCCGAAACTGTTTTATACTTCAACAGTTCGGTTACAACCAGACCTCTAACACAATGTGCTTACTCCTAACACTCTTGGCTCATCGGCCGTGGGTGCTGGTTGTAGTGATGGCGACCAAGACAATGATGAAGATGCTGACTGAAGTAGCACAAGGTTGTGGCAGAGCACCTCCACCTTGCTGCTTTAAAGTGTACATCACTAGTGTTTAAGGAACTACTTCAACGTGTAGTGCTAGATATCGCTCTAGAGCAGAGTCAGTCCAAAATTCTTAGAACACACGATCTAGTCCAAGATCTTAGAAAAGAACACCAAGTTTTATTTTAGGTAGTGGTTACATAGTCTGGTTACAAACTAGAGGCGAGGACCTCTATTTATAGGACTTTGGGAAGCTTTCACATCTCAACTTCTACTTATAGCTAGAAAACTCTAGAAAACACTACTTCAGGTTCAACTTGTACTCATAGCTAGAAGACTCTAGAAACATTACTATAGGATAAGAAAACAAATACAACAACCTATTATCTAGAATGGAGTAGTAGTGTGTAGAATAACTCAAAACAGATTTGACTTCTAATTTTCCTATTGTCCCTCATCACTGTTGCCGTCTTCTTCCATGGAGGCTTCATCTGGGTACCTCCACTGCAACTCCTTCCCTGCTCCTGAGTGGAAGTCCTAAGCCTACCTGTTCGAGCGGCGGTGCTGCAATGTTGTTCCCTTCCCCGGAAGCACGTCTAGTGAGGGTAGCAGAAAGTGAGAAGTTATGTGATTGGGGGAGGCATAGTTGATGTTTAACAAAGACAATGTTGAAAGTGCGTTATATCAACTAGAGGGGGGGGGTGAATAGGCGATTTTTACAAATTCGTCACTGAGGAATTTCTAGGTGAAGAAATTCCTAAGCAACGACACACTAGCAGCGTAATAAGTACTCAGGTATAAGCATAACAGAGCAACAACATAGTCATCATGATGAAATGAAAACAAGCACAGAGTACAGATAGTGTGAAAACAGGATAAGCAGGCTGAAGACTATGTGGCTGAAGAAATAGGATTGAGGAAATAGAGAAAGTCTTCAGTCAAAGTCTTCAAACAGTAATGATCAGGTTCATCAACACATGAATGAGGAAATGAAATGGTTGAGGAAATAGAACCAGATGGCTTGGTGAAGACAATGATTTGGTAGACCAGTTCCAACTGTTGTGACAGTTGTACGTCTGGTTGGAGCGGCTGGGTATTTAAACCTGAGGACGCACAGACCCGGACACACAGTCCTCATCGTATTCTCCTTGAGATAAAGTCACACAGACCTCGCCCAATCACTCGTGGTAAGTCTTCAGGTGACTTCCAAACCTTCACAGACTTGGTCACTCGGCGATCCACAATTCCTCTTGGATGCTCAGACCATGACGCCTAACCGTCTGGAGGATACACAGTCCTCAAAGGTAACAATCATCGGTTCCACACAGGAACAATCTCTTCAGTGATGCTCAATCACTTTGGGTTGTAGGTGTTTGGGTTTTGGGTTTTTCCTCACTTGATGATTTTCGCTCAAAGTTCTCGGAGGATGGGATGCTCTCAATGAAGTGTCAGTTTCTCTTGGAGCAGCCAACCAGCTAGTGGTTTTAGGGGGGGCGGCTATTTATAGCCTAGGGAGCAGCCCGACATGATAAGACATAAATGCCCTTCAATGATATGACCGTTAGGTGGGTAGATATTACCGAAAAAGGCTTTCGCCCCGCTTTATATATAAAGCAACAACCCACAAGCATCCAGAACAACCACACGCTACGCCACCGCAACACACGCACACACCCAGGACGGGATACAAAGGCGCTGAGCGCAGCAACACTACTCCTAGCACTACCGCCCCGAAGATATGAAGCTACATATGACGAACCATGCGCTCCAAGGCGGCGCCTTCAGGAAGGAAACGACGCCGGAGCGCCGCCACCGCCCAATCCAAGGATCAAAGTTTCCCCCGGAGCCACATGACGGGCAATGAGAGCCGCGACGATGCCTTCAAGAAGGGAGCGATCTTCGCCGCCGCCGGTCCGTCCGAAGATAGAGTAGGTTTTCACCTCGGCCAACATTCACCGCCACCGAACGCCACACCCCGGCAACCACGCCGCCCACACGGCCATGATGAGCGGGCAGCACCAAGGCGCGGGCTTTGTCCAAGAGCACCGCGCCACCACCACCACCAGGGCCGCCGCCCCAGCATCCAAGACCTCGACACCACCTCACCCGTGACCCAGCGCACCCCAACAAAAGAGACGAGCGGAAAGGTCCCACCTTTCACGCCCCTGGGCAACCCCCAGCATCGAGACCCAATAGGTCGGCCAGAACCGGCATCCACCAACTCATCCTGCTACCCCAAGCGCGAGATGAGCTCGGTCCCGCAGCATCGTGCGCGAGACGAGCTCGGTCCTGCTGCATCGTGCGCGAGACAAGCTTGGTCCTGCTGCATTGTGCGCGAGACGAGCTCGGTCCTGCTGCATCGTGCGCGAGACGAGCTCTGTCTTGCGGCATCGGGTGCGAGACGAGCGGTGGATCGCAGCTGGGAAAGGACCAGCCCTTTGATGGGAGTAGCGCCCGGGCGACGAGGAGATGGGGTGAAGGACGAGACGGCCCGAACGCAGACAAACCAACGCCGGAGGAGCCGGCCGTTGCCGCGGACAGATCCGTTGAGTCACCGTGAAGCCGCCACGACACCGGTAGGCCACCGAGACCTACCCATGTCGCCGCCCACGGCCGGAGCCGCCGGGCACGCACCACCGGAGCCAGGCGCCACCAACCGGCCCCCAAAGCCAGATCCGGACGGATCCGGCCCGAGCCGGTCTCGAGCCACCTCCCGAGACGGGAGCACCGCAGCCGCCCCGTAGCGTGCAGCCCGAGGATCACCGGAGCGCCGCCACAGCAGGCCACCCCACCGCCCCGCGAGACCGCCGCCGCGCCGCTGGATCCCGCGGGCGTTCAGCACCGTCGCTCGAAGGGGCCGCCCCGTGCCGGCGCCCACAAGCGGACGGGGAAGGAGGGCCCTGCCGCCGCCTCGCCCGTTGGGCTTTGCCCGACGGAGCGCGCCGGCGACGGCGGGGGGGAGGGGAGGGAGACGGGGCCGAGGACTGCGGCCACATGGGACCCCCCGGGCGCGCTGCGGGAGGG